>NC_056730.1:1077296324-1077428824 GCF_019279795.1 Protopterus annectens | reverse complement strand
GCATGATTTACACTGCTCACTGTTATGGCACTTCATGTAGTAGTGTGTCTAACTAAGCATGCCTCTGGTTATTTAATATCTGAAAGGCTCAGCTCCAACTGAACTTGGCCAATCAAAATTGAGATGTCATCCCCATAGAGGCTGACCAATCAAAAGCATGAATACTGATCATTCAATGGTGCACAGGCTCAGGTATCAGTAACATGGAAGCCTAAGTTTTGCTGTCACATGGAAGCCTCTACTGTCATTAGAGGCTTATAGACTGCAAATCTGGCCTTAGTAAACTGGAGAAGTCCTTGTAGTATACTGAATCAGTATGAACACTGATGGAAAAAGACCTTCATTGTTTTCTGCTTCTTCTCTGTAATATCTTTTGTCTTCTCTTCATTATGGATTAGATCACTATCAACAGTCCACCACTAAAGAGCACCAAACTGAGCAAAACTCCAGTTATTTAATCTACAAGGCTCCACTCCTGCAAAAAAGCACCTATTCATCCTGCTGTACAGGGCAGATAATCAAAACTAAAAAACAACAGCTCCAAATGCCTCCACCATGGTGGAAAAAACTAGCACAATAAAAAACAACCACTTAGGGACACATAAAACAACCAACATTTTTAATTTTAGTTAAGTGCTTTCGACCTAAAATAGGTCTTCTTCAGAATAAAAAACGTTTTCAAAACTTGCAATTTTACACAACAAGAACAGAATTTACTCAACCAATAGAAGTACTAAAGCATTGTGACCACTCTAACAGGAATTTCCTTAAAGGAAACAACTCCTAATTAAATGCATAACCAAATTAATCACTTTAAAAACTTCAATACAACATAACATGATCTAAAACTGTACAAAACATTCATTGGTAACACTTGTCATAATATGATCTCCTTTCTAATACTATTTCGTAATTAACAGATTACATCTGAGTGACGCCTCCAGGTGTATCTGCAGTTAACTCCTAATGATGCCTCGAGGCATCAAACATTGCTTGTTCATATTTGCATCCATAATTCCAAAACCATGCTACGTACAAGATTTTAAAAGATTTCATCTTAAAGCTTACACAGCAGCAAGCTCAACTGAATTAATATTTGAGCTCTGTCTAGTACAGGTAAACAGATATTAACTGTTGTTTTTATGATATTAATTTATATAGATATTTTCACATTTTTCTAAATATCTCAACAACCAAGCAACACAGACAGAACACCTTAACTTCATATGAAAGCTCTCTTCTAGATTAATAAAAATGGTGATGACAGTATGTTAATTACTTGAGTGGCTGCTGAGATATTGTAAGTTGTTTATAAAATATTGCAAATGTAATAGTTACTGTGTTTACTGTGACTTATAAATTTTGGTTTAAGACCTAGAACCTAAAGAATACTACCACTATAAAAATAGTTTGTGCTGATGAGTTTGCCATTCATATTACTTTCATAATCCTTATGGTTCCAGAGATATTAATATTTGTTTGAAATGTGAAGACATAATTTGATTTTGTGACAAGGCGTAGGCTCCACCAATTGGAAGTTACAGTGCAAACTTCCTGAGCTCCATTGGAGTGAATGAGTTAATATTACTATTCAAAATTAGACACTCTGATCCTTCAGTGGATCCTATGCTCAGATAGCTGTCACATGGAAGGCTCTGTTTTCACCAAAGACTGACACACTATAAACCCTGCTACAGGAAGCCAATGAAGTCCTTGTCATGCACTGCATCAACAACAGCCCTGATTGAAAAAGGCTCGGTGGTTGTCTCTTCCTTCCTGTAGTTCTCAGTACTATTACAAATATTCAGTTCCCTCTTGCAAAAGAAGTCAGACATCTACAATTTTTGAACATGACTCGTCAAATGTTTCTGCTTATTCATAACATCAGTCTCTTATTCTAAGTCCCATAACTGGGTTAGGTCTGCAGCTCCATAATTATGGATTCAAGTCAGTACAGTAAAACAACAAACAGTGTGCCTCCCAACACTGAAAAAATGAGCATGGAAAATACACCTGCTGCCAAGTATTCTCTGTGGCAGAGGGTGTTAGAGCACTGAGCTCCTGGCTAAAGGACATGTAATTCAGGGTTCAAATTGAGATGCTGCTCTCTCTCTCTCTTTTTTTTTTACAAATGGTTTCAGGATGCCATTAGCTAAGTAAATGTGATCAGGACTACGAATGTGACTATCAATGACTACACTAAAGATGTCTCTTCCCCAAATTTTTTCAGTAATGCCTACCTCAATACACTTGTACATCTAGTAGCTGTTTTGCTGGCCTCACTGCAGATCACAAGTTAATTGTGTGTATAGCTTGCTACAAACGACAAGGGGTGGTACATCTTTTGAAATGATTAGTATTCCTCAGCAGATATGCTAACTATTTGTGTAGGGCCAGATATCCTGCAAAGTGTATGAAGTATACTTCTTCACAGTAAGGACAGTTTCCACATCATAGTAAATGAAGATTTCTTCCAATATCCTACTAAAGATGTTACAGTATATTCTGATGAGACAAAGAAGTTGATGGCAGACACAGAGCTGTAGATGACATAGAAGGTATTGCCCTGGCACTTTCATGAACATCCTAATGGTGTGCTGGTATGACATGTCTTCTCAATCAGACTATGTCCTGCTCTATAACATGAACTGCATGAGATAAGGATAGAGGAGATATAGAGTGACAATAATTAATACATCCATATACATCTGTTTGAAAAAGATGCTGGACATCTGAAATACAATGGTGCCATGTGGGAATTGATTGTTGACAGTTATGTCAATTGTGGCTCACCTTACAGTTTACTTGATAAGTAGACATATCATACTTATGTAGAAGGGGTAGACAGATGCATATGCAACAGATACACAGGAAAGAGACCTCTGGAAACAGTCCTTAAGAGCATCCCCTGCTGCTGGCTTATAAACTATGACAAGATGCAAACGTACATTTATACAAACTATCATCATCTGAACATGACACAAATGGAATCCTACAGTAGATTTTGAAATCTTGCACACTGCAGGAGCACTGATAACGTATTGAATCAAGGTATTGTGTTGGTATTATCCATCAGCAGAGTCATGACAGTATGCAGATATCATGAGATGGCCTTTACATTCAACAGCCTAATAGATACACACACATAAACAGGGGTAGGAGTGAAGGGGTGAATACAAGGAGAGATGGACAAACACATAACAATATATGGTGTAATGGAACATTCATGGACATGTTTTTGGTGTGTTCTCATTATTTTCTTGCCATGCTCTGTAGCATGAAGTGACTGATACAGGGGTAAAGATGGGTTAGTATAGGGACAACAGCCTTATGACAAACACAGCAAGGTTGGATAAATATCTCATAGTTGTGGGGATGGATGTCACTTCAAATACTCTTTTTAGCTAGTATTCAATATATCTCAGTGAGAATTCATAACTGTGGCAAATGCTAAGATGTGGGTGATTCAAAATATGATAGACATATAACATTACACTAAGAAATGATATAAGATACATCTGGAATCGAACCTTTGATGCTATGGGCCAAAACAACCTTTAGTTAAGTGACTTATGTCAACAGTCCAAATAGAAAGTTGTATTTCATTGCATCCAACAGCCTAAGGACTATCAGAGCAACTGCTTCAAAGTAGTGCCTTTACTCTGCTTGAACTCTGTGTTCCTCTAGCACAGTGAGTTTAAGCAGTATCACATGGAGATAACCACATTAATGCAGCCAATGCAAAAACCTACAAAGTTTTGCCATAGAACGTGAAGCCATTCACTTCCATTTGGAATAGGTGCATGATGCCAAACTTTGCATAAAAAGTAAAGGCTTTTTGTGAACCATTTCTGACCATGTGTGTTGTATGGGATTCTATTTTTTGACAAGATTAAATGTGTAAAAATGACGTTGATAGGAAAAGTGGTGAAATGGAGAGGCAAGCAGAGGGAAGAGCAGAGGGGACACATTACAGGCATTTGAAGGAAGGTATTGGGAAAGAACCATATATATCCACTTCTTCACCACAGTAATGTATATGGGTAGACATAATTTAATGAATTTGGACTGTCATCACAACACAGATGGATGACAACATCACAATCATGTTGTTTAGTCAATTGAACCAAATCAAGTCTGTTGAGAAGACACATATGCATAAAAAGAGGAATGTTGGGGAAGGGACCTAGGAATGTGAGGGTCAGGTACAATAGGTAGGGTAGGTGAAGAAACAGGTGCAGACAAACAGGAAATACAAGACAGTGACAGGGATGGTGATGGGCACAAACAAGTTGGGGGACATCATGACTGGAGATAGGTAGGGGGCATCGTAAGCACATGCCCATCAAGCATGGAAACAGTGAGAATCTAGTCCTCACCATCAGAATTGTCATCACTGTCCCCTTCCTCAGTTGCCTGTGAGACTGCTTAATGTGGGAGTCTTTTTTTATTTTTTAGGAGCACCTTCTCCATTTGGCTGATGTGGGCACCAAGGCCACTCTGTATTACATCTTGCAGCATCCCTGGTAGCTGACATAATCACCACCTCCACTAGTACTCCTGGAGGGTACAATTGCACCACCAGCCAGGGCTCTGCTATCTAATGGGGCTGGAGCAGGTAGTGCAGGGTCAGCAAAGGCTGTACTGCCAAATTGCATCCCAGATGTGCTGGATGTTGCTGCGGCAGCTGGTGGAGGGTTGGCAGACCACGCCACAGTGGGTGGCATACCTCCCTGTACTGAAATGCCTTTGTTTTGTTGGCAGAAAGGTGTGAAATCAAAACTGTGTGATTCTAGGTAACCCCAGCCCCCAAAAACAAAAAAAAAAAAACAAAGAGAGAGAGATAAGGGGTGGGGGTCAAACAAAAAAGTAAAGAGATTATTAGAACCATGATATGTTACATTCATTCTGTATTACAATAAATATCCATTTAGTATTATCCTAGCTATATGGCTTTCACACACCTAAAATGATTGTGAATTGTTGTTAGTAATCCTTGGAATATGCAAATATTCCATAGATGTTTTCAAAGATACTACTTGGCTTAAAGCCAATATTGCTGCATTTCAACTGTAAAAATAATACTTCTTGAATGTGAATCCATAGGTTAGTTGTGTGTATTGAATCCACATAATCTGAGTACACTACTATACTTGCCTAATACAATCACCAACAGCTACAGCCAAAAGCATGCATACTTACTGTTATAGTTAAGATATGCATGCTGAATTTGGTTTTGATCTATGAAATCATATTAATTAATACAATCAGGGCCAGTTGTGCTGTAGACCTACCTCTTGCCTCTCTGAGTCTAAATCAATCTCTCTGCATGTGCCTCCTTGTTCTCTGCTATTTTCTGTGCAGCTGTAAAACAAACAATGAGAGAAAAAACATGAAAGCATTATGCATAACAGTCTTGGTTATCTACAGCATCGCACATCATTTCAAGTTGCTTGGTCTGTAAACCTAAACAATTGTGGAGTGTTAGCAGTTCTAAACTCATCCAGCCACTGGTTGAGTTGTGCTTGCTTGTGCTTCTTAAGGTCACTGTACTGGTGCCTGCACTGCTCCCCAATGCATGGTATGCTGATCACACTAGAGATATCCTTGGCTAGGCTGCTCCAAACTTCAACCTTGTACTGAGATCCAGTATAGTCCCCCTGCAGCAGCCTCTGGCTGTAGCACTTAATGAGTAGTGCAACAAAGATTTTGGACTCCTCCACACCCCACGTTTGTGCCCTGAATTTGGCACCATCATTCTCATTACCTGTCATGTCTGCAGCTGTCCTCCAAAAACAGTAGCACTGGTTTCCTGCAAAATTGTGATCTTGCATCTTATGACCAGTGTGCAGACATACACATCCATTCCAGCTTAATTTGTGCAATGGTAAGTAAAGAGAGACATTGCTAAACAAAGAGCAAATGGAGTTTATGAAACAGCAATGCTGATGTGAAACTTGGCAATGATCTTTGGCATGTATGATGCTATACCTGGTCACACTTTGTCCAATAGTCAACACTAAAAAGTTCAATGGCTTTGCTTTTAAGCCTTGACATTGGAGGGATCAATGAGATGATTTGGCACATTTTTTGTTGGGACTTATACACTGTTAAAAGTAATTTGTAGAAGGTGGGATCAAACCTACGTAAAAGAGAATGCATACATTTCTACACAGGTGCCTATTCCTTACTGTCACAGAAGAAGTGTTTATCAAAGTCATTAAAGATATGCAACTTAAAGAGTGACTGTTGCTACACTTCAGTTATGCCTGTATGTGTGTGACATTAAAAGGTCCTGGCTTATGCATTCTCAGGTGTGATGCAGGACTACTATCTGACAATGTACTGGAAATGGATAGATTTGCATGACTTCAGTAATAAAGTTTGGAGTTTTGATGCATACCTCACAATGCATTCTGTTTTACAGTTGTAATTGGGTTATGGGATGGATGTAGATGACTGTCAGTAAACTAGTGTGCTCATTAGAGATATGCAACTGCATTATTAATTACATAATCAGCATTGTCATGCTAAACCAGTTACACACGTAATCAACCTGGGTTCATATGTCAGTCATTGATGATCTATGATACAGAAAAATATGTGTATGCAAGCAGTAATAATATCTTTCTGTCAAATCATCCTACTACAAATAGCTATTGGTATGTAGTGTTAACTTTGTAATCAAAGTTTTTGGAGCAATGACAGTGCAACACCCTTACTAAAATGTAGTTTGATGGATTTGAACCTTGGTTAACTGTATTCTGAAAAATACACTCAGGAGGCAGTCACTGGAAACAAACTCCAGCTTTTAATGGTGCTTCTAGTACTTTGGCAAACAGCCTTCAAGGAATAACATAAGCCACCAACTATTCCGATTTTATATCAAATTGCTCCAGTTAAACAATCATCCCATCACCCAATAATCTACTACAAGAACATGCGTAAACAGACATACCCTTAAAAAGGGTAGAATATTTTTTCGTATACAATAAGTTACAAAACATCATAAATACAATATTATACATTTAAATTCACATCCAGATTCATATCTTTAGGTTTTAAAGTGTTATAATTTAGAATAAACCTGCGTTCCATTTTTAACAAACTAGCTAAAAATCCTCACTCCTAGTAAGAAAAGGTGTAGCCAACATACTAAAAAAGAAACTAACATCAGAACCCCCATGTGCATTAATAAAGTGTTCAGCTACTGGACTATCCAAATTCCTATTTCTAATATGTCCCACATAGGTTCATAGGTTCATAGGTTGGTACTAGGCTATCAGCCCTAGGGCCTATACAAGCCTAGCCATAACAATTCCCTGGCTATTTCTTCCCACACTATTTACTTCCCTGGACCCTTGTCTAGCAGGGTGAATGATGTGATCCCCGGGGTGAATTTCCTTTCTCCCATCCAATTGTCAATGTTCCTCTTGAAGAGGGCCAAAGAGGCACTCTGCTTGACATGTATGGGCAATCTATTCCAGAGTCTGGGGAGTCTCTGGGTCAGGAACCAATCCCTCCAGCATGTTTTGTTTATAGGTTCATAGGTTGGAAAATTCTAACTTTTAACATATGTTTTGTTTCTCCAACATCCGTTTGGTTAAGGTTGAGAAAGAGGTTGTGGATCAGAAGAAAAAGAAACTCAACTGGGATATAATGTACTTTGGTACAGAGCAAATATTCCTAGGCAACAAAAACCAGGAAGAAGAGGGCAGGCTATCACCAGAACTGCTGGGGATAGGTCGTTCACATCACATGACTCTTCAGTCTCATCTGGATCTGAAATGCAGGCTGGGAAGAAAAATGTTTCATTTGAGGACTTTAGGCAACAAAACGAGATGGGAGAATCACTGCAGAAGGATTTTCAGTCCAAGGACAGAGGCCAGAGTTGGAAAAATTGTGGGGGTAGGAAGAAATAGTAAAAATGAAGTTTTTCAGTGATTTAGTGAATAAGCTACTGTGGATATATCTTGGGTGGCATATAGTAAGTAAACAAACTGTGACTGATGCCTGTTTTTGTAGTAAAAATGAAGAAAATAGGGTATGCATACCTGGTCAGCTGCCTGTTATCAACTTATCAAATGCCACCATTACTAAAGACCTTGACAATTTTCTGCTAAAGGGAAGCAAGTTTGTTCCTACTTATTTTCATCTTTGGCAGATGTTATTTTAGACATTAAAAAGTTTTGTAGAAAATTGTATTTATGAGTGTATTTTGAAGGAAAAAAACACTTGGTGAAACTGATAATGTTGAAATGTTTGATACTGAAGATTCATTGCTTGACATGTCTATACATGAAAACAAATTGATAGATATTTTTTCAGAAAATGAAGGTGAAGGGAAAGTAGGTTATTTTGCTGATTATGTGAAATTAAAGGTGCCACATTTTCTTATTCTAGTACTTTCATTCCCCCTAAATGTTCTAACATTGTTCAAAGTTTTGACAAGGTGTTATGTAAAAAAGTGGAACTTGAATACCATAAGTTTGTTAGATCTAGAAAAGTGCATAACTTATCTAGGGGCATTTGGGATACTTTAAAGTTATGTAGAAGTTCAGAATGTGATGTTAACATTTTGTTCAGGCTGATGGGTGTGTGTGTGTGTGTGTGTGGGGGTGGTAACTGCATGTTGTTTTCCAAAGAGAAGTGTGATAAAATTGTTTCTGATTTGTTAGCTTGTCCAGAATATGCAAAAATTGGCAAACAACCCCAGGGAACATTATAACAGTCACTTAAGAGAAATTTTGGATAAAGGGGAAAGACTTGTTTTTTTTCACAGAGAGGGATGTAAGTAAGTTATATGTTAAATATCCCAAAGACCCTATTTTTTATGCCATCCCTAAAGTGCACAAGAATTTAAAGGACCCCCCCGGTAGACCAATTGTGGTGGGTGTGGGGTCATTTATGCAAAATATTTGTTTTCTTTTGTATTTTCATTTAAAGAACTGTCTATCTAAAATTTCTTCTCATATTAAATCCACTGCTGATATTTGTCAGGAAGTGAAAATTCAGTGGTGTAAAGACTTTTACTGTGCTACAGTAGATATTAAAGCTTTATACACCAATATTAAAAGAAGGTGGGGATTAGAAGTAGTTCTTTGGATGTTAGGGGAGGGAACATGTACAGCCTTTCTGGTGGAAGTATTGGAATTTTGTTTAACACATAATTAATTTTCTTTTGGGGGTGATTATTTTTTGCAAAAGGAAAGCACAGTGATGGGAGATTCTTTTGCCCCCAGCTATGCCATTATTTTTATGGCCTTTTTTGAGAATAGATTTATTTATTCTACAGAATTTTTTGCAAAGAATGTTATTTTGTTTAAGTGTTGCATTGATGATTTAATTTTTATATGTAGGGGGAATCTGGATGAGTTTTCTATATTTACTGATCAGTCAAACCAGAATGAACTGGGGTTGCAGTTAACTTTTACTGTGGATAGAATGAATATACAATTTTTGGATGTGGAATTTTATGTCAAAGAAGATTTGTGAAACATGTTGCAGTTAAGAATTTTTTACAGGCCAGTAGTAAGCACCCACCACATCTTATGGAAGCGTTGCCTATTGGTGAATTTAAAAAGATTTATGAGAATACATCCTATAAGAATTTGGTGGGAGAAGAGTTTATGAAGGTAGAATGGAAATTGTTGAAAAGGTGTTATTCTAGCATTAGTTTGAATAAAACTAAGGACAGTGTGTTAAAGGTGGGGGGTAGTAGCTGTGGTAGGAGACATAATAGTTATGATGGTTTTAAAATGCATCATTCTGATTAGGATATTAATAGGCAGGATAACATATTGTTTTTTTGTTACCAGATTTTCCCCATTTCCTGATATTTTCAGGAAGTCAGTGAAAGATTTGTGGTCTGTGGTATGTGAAGATGAGCAGCTAAAGCATCTGTTCCCGTCACATGTTACATTTTCTTAGCAAATGTATTTAAATTTACGGGAGTTGTTTGGTTTTAAGAAGGTTTCTTTTCAGGGGGCAAATATGGGTTCCTTCCCTTGTAGAAGATGTAAAGTATGTTCTAGGATTAAGAACATTTCAGGTAGAAAATGTAATGGTAAATTATTTTGTTCTATGGGAAGGTTTTCATGTGTTTTTTTGTGGGGGAGTTTATATTGTAGGATGTGGGCATACTCCTGTGAGGTGATATGTTGAACAGACAAAACGTATGGTAAAAGTTCGAATTCTTGAACACCTGGGACATATTAGAAATAGGAATTTGGATAGCCCAGTAGCTGAACACTTTATTAATGCACATGAGGGTTCTGATGTTAGTTTCTTCTTTAGTGTGTTGGCTACACCTTTTCTTGCTAGGGGTGGGGAGTTTTTAGCTAGTTTGTTAAAAATAGAAAACAGGTTTATTCTAAATTATAATACGTTAAACCCTAAATGTATAATATTGTATTTATGATGCTTTGTAACTTATTGTATACAGAAGAATATTCTACCTTTTTAATGGTATTTCTGATTAAGCATGTTCTTGTAGTAGATTATTGGGTGATGAGATGATTGTTTAATTGGAGCAGTTTGATATAAAATGGGAATGGTTGGTGGCTTATGTTATTCCTTGAAGGCTATTTGCAGAGGTACCAGAAGCACCATTAATAGTTGAAGTTTGTTTCCAGTGACTGCCTCCTGAGTGTATTTTTTTGGATATTTCATGTTGCTGTGTGTTTTTATTAACTGTGTTCTGACCAGACATTCACTGCACCTATACCTAGTGCCATGAGGAAAGCTAGGCAAGAGGTGTATTTTCTCCACTCACTACTATCCAGAGTGCTGAAGGCTCACATCGCTGCTGAGCCTGTTGGCACAGAGAAAGACACACCAAATTAAATTATTCACGTTTTCCTTAAGTAGTGTACCATTTTTGCACTCAGGCAATGTGCAAATTGAAAAGGCAATAGCAGGCACATATTACTTGTGTAAGCATTCATTATGACTCCCCTCACTAAAAATATCTATGGTGGTAATTACACCCTTCTTTACCTCTGTTATCTCTTTTTTAACTCACTGTATTTATACCTTGGGTAACAGAGACGGTCAGCTAACAGGTAGAATTTCTGCAGTCATTATCATTCATGGTGCTGACTGCTGTGCAATGCTGCTAAATGTGCTTGCACTCTATAAGGTGAGTGAACTTAAAAGTTTATCTTTTTCCTTAAGCAGAGAACAGTGTTTGCACTATGCTATGCACTGCACACATGGTAAAAGAAGAAAAAAAAAATAAAAAAGGAAAAAAGGTAAACAAAGGTTAAGCAATTCAACAGTTTTGGATTTGACCTATCAGACTATTGTACTCACACAACACATTTGTAGTGGGTTATCTCTTTTCAACACAGACACAGCTTTAAAACAGCAAACAAATAATGTGCATACAAGCAATTCACATTTCATATCCAATATTAAACAGTTCATACAGTTGGACATTCTCAGTTGATTGTACATGTGCAGATAACATATTTAGTGGAATGACTGATCACACAATATATATGAATATGTTTGCAAAGCTGCAGCTCTGCCTTCCCTTGTATTCTGGGAATTATTCATTATCTCTGCTTTACGATTGGACATGCAATCTCTAGTGCATATCCTCTCTTTTTTCTTTCAAGGTGTGATACAAATACATGGCAGTGAAAAAAGTTTTCAGCAAATGTAGGAAGATGTGCTATTATGCCAAAAAAATATATATGTGGGGTGGTTGGTTTTGTTTAAAATCTCATTGCAGTTAGTTTCACCATAAATAAGTGTATCCTCACTGATGCATCCACTTCAGGTAAGGGTGTCTGTGAATTACTTTGTTTTGCTTCAGTCAGACTAATCATTCACAGTTGCAAGCCATTAGCTCCTAACAATGGAGTGGAGGCTACATTAAATTTACATCTACTATACAAACTCAAAAGTTTGGTATTCAGCAGTTCTAATGAGTTCTCACCTCATTTGCATCTTCACAATGCTCAGAGGGCTGAATCTACACTACAAAGAGGTAACTGTGTAGCTAGAAAACTTGAAGGTGAGGAGAAAGTTCTCAATTATACTTATTGCTCCACTTGTGAGAATGTAGGGATACGTAGACTTTGGACTGCATTTTTGGGAAGATTATTTGGTAACCTGCATAAGTATACATTACAGATGTCAGTCATATCAGATGTTGATGGCATTGCTGAACAACTCACACACATTCTAGTTAGGTACATTTAGAAGTACCAGTTATACAGGAACATGCAATCATTCATGTACTTACACATTTATTTTTCTATTACTTGTTCCACACTTATCTCAACAGTCCTGTAGTTACAACTGCTGACATTCAGGACTGAATATGCCTGATGCTAGCAGTGTACAGCAATTATATGGAGAAGTAAAGGTTGTGAGCATTGCCTGGCATCAACTGTACTCTATTTATGTGCACAGGATGAAAGGTGTATACCTTAGTTGGTCAGCATGTGCACTATCCTTTGCCTCTTGGCCAGGGCAAGGGCAAATTGTGTGCACCTAAGTCTAACTTCACCCCAGCAGCTGGAGGTTCCCCCCTTGACTCCTCACCTGCATGTGGATGTGACAACCCTGCTAGTGGTGGTGGAATGTGTGCTCCTATCTTTTTGTGTCCCTGCTGCAGCTGTTTTCACAGTATGATATTGTATAGGATACTACAGACTGTAATAATTTCAGCACAAATACTGAGATCATGCTGCAGACCCCCCTAATGTTTCTAGGTACTGGAACTGTGACTTCAGCAGCCCAAACACATGCTCCATGATGTTTCTTGCTTCAACATGGGCCTCATTATAGAGTTCATGTGTGTGTGTGTGTGTGTGTGTGTGTGTGTGTGTGTGTGTGTGTTTGTATGTGTGTGTGTGTGTGTGTGTGCGTGCGTGCGTTGCGTGTGTGTGTGTGTGTGTGTGTGTGTGTGTGCATTTCTGATGGGCAACATCAGACATTGTTCCAAAGCATACCCTGTGTCCCTCAGTAAATGGCTTTGTGGGATATCACCCATGGAAAACCTCTGGTAGAGCTGTGAGATGTGCCAGATATGGGAGTAGTGGTAACTGCTTATGCTACCAGCATATATAATAAGGATGATTCCCGTAGCATTGCACACTACCAGGCAGTTAAGGGAGTGGAACACCTTTCTGTTGATGTAGAACCTTCCCAGTTCCCTGGCTAGTAATTTGATCTCAATATGGGTGCAGTCTAGTGCACCCAAATCCTCAAAGAAGTGTGCTATGGGGTAGAACTCCTGTATAGTCCTAGCTCTGTCCTGGGGGGTACAGGGAAAATATATGTAGTCACTGGCATGCTGTAGCATAGCATTCAAGAACTGATGTAGACTCCTGGATGCTGATGCCCGTGAATGTCCCTTGTGGGTCTCTGAAAGATCCCTGTAGCTAAAATTCTAAATGCTACATGTACCTTGATCTCCACAGGTATTGTTTCTCCTTGGTTTGCCCTTGGTCTCAGGTGAGGATGGCAGAGGTTGCAGAGTTGCTGGAGTGCGTCTCTATCCACCCTTTAGTGCTTTACTATTTCCACTTCATGCAGACCATGAAAAGTTATATGGAGTCTACATACCCTTCTCCTCCTTGCCTGAGGTGTGTCATCATCAGCAGCAGCCGCATAGACTTGAACCTGTTGCACATACACATGAACAAGAACAGGAGCCCCTAACATTCTTTCTTTCCTGTGTAGTTTCTGTGGCTGATATTCCAAAAGGTTTGGAGTACAGGGAAGATGGCTGCACAAAATGTACATGATTGCTTTATAGCTTGCTGAATAGCTCCACCATCTCATATTGGTTGATTAGTATATAATTCAGCTGCTTATGCACCGATTAGCATGCTACAATGCTTATCTGGTTTGTGTGGCTCTAAAAGTGTAGAGTCGTTTACTGAGTAGAAATCAGCAAGATACTGTGTGTTTGTCATGCTGCATTACAAACATGGTGTGAGCAAGCTGTGCATGGTTTATTGAATCCAGACCTTAGTCAGAATGTTTATCATTTAAATTTTTTTGGCACATTTTGCCATTGTTGACTGCTGATAATCAGTCCCCTCCCGGCCAATTGGCCCATTTGCTCTGCATTACCAGGGCAAGGTCCGAATGAGAAGGGCCTTCATTAATGCAGCTGTGGTCACCTAGTGCCTACCCTCACTTCTGCAAGGGGCCTGCCAACAGAAAGTACAGCATGGTGGATTCCCTGGTCTCCACCAAGGAAATCCATCCAAGCACATGTGCCCTTGGGCAAACATACTTCTTCCTTCACTAGTATAGGCTTGTCCATCCCAACCTCCTGCCCGCAGCATCAAGCACCCAAAGTCCTAATCAAAGTTGGGTCACTTCGGTATAGTTAGGATTCCATCTATGCAACTAGTGCAGTCTTATAATTAGATTTGGAGTAGGACTATGGATGTGGTTTGTTTTACCACAAGACACATACTGTGAATGCAAACAAAATTAGAAAACATGTTTTATATATGTTTTTTTCTGGTATCCCCTGCAAACATTCATTTATGCATCTCCTCACAGCAGCAAATTTGAGAATGCGTAGTGCTGGCTATATGTGCAGCACTTGCAATTTTGGGCAGGTCTCTGACATCTCATTATTTTTTCTTGACTAATTAGAGGGCTGACACCTTTTCAGATGCTCATAGTACAACTCTTGTACTAAAACATCATTTTTTTCAGGATAACAATGCAACAGCGTTATTTTCATTTTATTACTAAAATAAAAATTCACTATTGAAAAATATTAGTTTTTGGTATTGTTTTCCACTATACTGAAGTGCTTCAGGTATATTATAATAGGTTTATGTAGCATTTACTTGAAAATTAAAAAAAAAAAAATATATATATATATATATATATATATATATATATATATATATATATATATATATATATATATATATAGAGGTCTACCTGAAAACGCCAAAATCTCGAAACGCCGACGAAGAGAACACCGACACCGGAAGATCAACAATGAAGATGACCAACAGTTGATAATCCCGATGCTGAGAACACCGACATGTAAAGGTAAGTGTGTGATAGGGATGGACGTTAGGGTCAGGGTGTGGGTAAGGTAAGTGCGCGATAGCAAAGGTCTGTAGGGTTAGGGGCGGGTTAAGTGAGTTAGGGTTAGGGGGCGGGTCAGATGAAGGTGTGATAGTGACAGACGTTAGGGATAGGGGCGGGCTAAGTGAGTTAGGGTTAGGGGGTGGGTCAGATGAAGGTGCGATAGTGACAGATGTTAGGGATAGGGGCGGTCTAAGTGAGTTAGGGTTAGGGTGCGGGTTAGGTGATTGTGCGATAGTGACGGACCTTAGGGTTAGGGTTTGGGTTAAGGTTAGTGCATAGATAGTTGTGTATGTAAGGTTTATTGTAGGTTTGTAAGGTTTTTGGTGTGCTTGTGTTGTGTGTGTGCTTTTTGAATAAGGGTATTTGTTTTGTTTGTTGAGTGTCGGGATTGTGGTTTGTCGGGTATGTGACAATTTGTCTTTCTGCACTTGCGGTTTTGTGGTTTTGTGGTGTCGGTGATTTCATTGACTATGTTTCAGCGTGTCGGTGTTGTCAGGTAGACCCATATATATATATATATATATATATATATATATATATATACACACACACACATATATATATGTATATATATATATATATATATATATATATATATATATATATATATATATATATATATATATATATATATATATATATATATATATATATATATATATATATATATATATATATATATTCTTTAACTATTAGGACATTTTCAGCTTTTCATGTTTTTTAATGAATTAATTACTTAATTAATTATTTTTTTTTTTTTTATGCTTTTGCAAAAAACTGCTTAAATTAGAACCACTTGGTGATTACAGGAACAGGAGACCACCTAAACTGGGTAACACTAAAAGTGGATAGAGGGCAACTAATAAATATATGACTCCTTTAGGCTTTAACAAGGCCTTTGACACTTATAGAAAAGACTGATGGCAAACTCAGAGAAATAGAAGAAATCTTTAAATTGATAAACGGTTTCAAAAACAGGTTATTGTGACAGAAACAGGGGTGACAGGGTATGAAATCAGAGAAGAGGGAAGTGACTAGTGTGGTACTTGAGAAGTCACTTCTGTGATAAGTGTTGTTTAACGTACTCATTTCAAATACAAACAATGGGATGAAGAACAATTTTATTCAGTAATTACATGAGGACTGGAGACATTGCAGTTAATTTGGGAAGCAGTTAGAGAAGGGATCTTTTGAGGCTGGTAGAATGGATCAAGTGCTGAGAGAGATACAATATGGAAACAGGCAAATCTGCATGGCCTTGGCTGTAGTGACATTTAAAGTGAAGCACAACATCAAATATGCTGGTATCCACAGATGAGGAAAAGAACATCAGAAGGGTCATTATCAGATGTAAAATTAGTACTTCAGAACAAAGTCAGAAAGCAATGGCAAGGAGCGACCGATTACTGTGATATGTAGTTTGAGGTATGGAATCAAAAGATGCATCTTTTGTAATTATATTCCACAGGAATGTGGAGAGGCGTCAGAGCATTACACAAGCAGAAAGGAAGAAAGAAATGAAGATGATGGAAGATGGTGCCGAGAAAGGAAATACTGATAAGGAGAATAGAGCAGCTGTCATGAAGAAAGGCTGGAGAGGCAAGGAATACGTACTTTAATGAAGAGAGCAGAAGAAAGGGAGGAAGCAAGGAACATAAACGAGCACATAAGGTAGTGCAGGCAAGGTTACTTAACTGAAGAGAACTGAAGGAAGAGAAAGGACATAATATGGGATCATAGGTTAGTGCAGAAATGGGTAGGAAGCAGGAAGGATGACATAGAGAAGAGGATATGGGTGACAGATATTAAACCTATATTTAGATGTGATGTGAGAAAACTACCTCACAGAACAAGTAGTGTGAAATGGAACAGGTTATGAAACTGGATTCTAAAACTTGGGCCAACATTAATTTTATGTTAGCATGGGTCGGGTGGAATATAAGTAGAAATACTTGGAAGAGGATACAAAGAGTTAGGTGCAGCACACAGATAGACTAGACAGGCCTGTTGTTCCACATTTTTGGCACTATTATGTTGCTTGTATGTTGCTTTCTCTATCAATTAATCATATTATCAATAATAACCTGCTGCATGCTGTAGTCAATAGCCTCTACAAAGTCAGGCAATATCAAGCCCATGTGAGAAGGCCAGCATAGGAGAAGGTAATGGTGATGGGAGAGCTGGTAGTGCTTCTGTTAGGATGGTGGAGAACATGAAATGGAAGCTCCAGCAATGTACTATCCACATCATTGCATTAGTTATTATGGTGTCATCACAAGTATGCAGCACATTAGCATCTAACAATGGAGATTAACAGCAACAAGTGCGTATTTTGTCATAGTGTACCTCATATAGACAACATAATATTGGAACTCATATTAGCCTTGCAGCCTTGCTCCGGCAGTACATATTAATTTTTATATAGCCATAATCTCCTGCAAATGTCTATGTACACCCCACCAGGCAACATCCTCCTATATACAACCTCCCTACTGATCAACTCATTATCATTTCTGAACTCAGTCATGTTTAATCTACACACACACACACACAGACACACACACACACAAACACACACACACACACACACACACACACACACACACACACACACACACACACACACACACACACACACACACACACACACACGCACACACGCACACACGCACACACGCACACACGCACACACACCTTTAAACCAAAATATCTACCACTAAAAACCAAAAGAGACAGAATATATTCGAAAAATACCCAAACAATCTGAGCTTACTTTACTTTTCTATTCCTCTAGCCTCACATAATATACTAGCACAATGTGGAGATGTCCACTGAAATCCAGGCCCTAACATTGTTATAACTTCCCCTCCAGACCATACTTCTACATGCAGCCAAAACTTAAAAGACCCACTAATAACAATTTCTTACAACCATTTAACCTAAATATCCAGTGCCTCGGCAACAAAATAGATGAGCTACATGCTTGGGTCTCCCTCCACCCCACAAATGTTCCCAATCAAACAGTAAGATTTCTCAAACTAAACATGTCTAATAAAGAAATCCTACCTTCTGTTTATAAGGAGTTTAAAATAGGTTTGAGTTTCACAGACAGTATTTATGGTACATTCAAAGGGCAGGTAATGTAGCAATAATGTGAACAAGCAATCTCCAGTTTCACTTCAACGCAAATAACAACCCTAAAATTAACAATGTAGAAATACTAATTAGTCAAGTTCAACTAAACCCAAGCAATAACCACACTATAATTGAAGACATTCTATCCTGGTTATTAAAAGCATTCACTGGCTGATTCCAGCAGTACATATTAATTTTGATGTGAATACACAACTGTCTCCTTATCAATTAATTTATCAACACCAAGTCTGTGCCATCTGCAGCATTTGCAATTGTGTCAACAAAGTGAAAAAAATGAGAAATAAACGTTTTTAACCTCTACAGAGGAAGTTAAACATCTGGCATCTATGCATACCTCTCAACCCCTTAGAGCAAGAAATCTGGACAAAGCCAAAATAACGGTGTGTGTGTGCGTGTGCGTGTGCGTGTGCGTGTGTGCGTGTGCGTGTGCGTGTGTGTGTGTGTGTGTGTGTGTGGGGGGGGGGTAAATGCCCTAAAATAGGGACAATTTATTTTTAAATATTGCTCTTACAAACTCAGAACCTTCTGATGTGTGATTGCCACGGAATCACCAATGAGTGTACGACTGCCTCTGAGTTCGTAAAAAATGTTTATTCCACAACAATAAAAAGCACGAACTGTATACACATTGAAACTATAAGAAGTTGAGCGCTTTCACCCACAACATAGTGGGCTTCATCAGAACATAATAATTACTTTGGATACACCTTATATTTAAGAATTGGCGCCAAATTTTCAGCTGATGTTAAGCTTTTAGCCTTTTAAATTTTTAAAGTGATACCTACATATATATTAGTACCCGCTATGTAATTCAGTCTGCCATATCTAAAAAAGCAGCTCACAAACCATACAAAAAATGTATATATATCTATAATAAATTTCTCCAAACATGTAATATATATATAATCAAAAACGAAATCAAGAACATGAAATGTTCGAAAACACTGAATAATATGCATACAAGTGTAAATACAATAAACATCCTTTCCATAATGCTTTGAATGCATATACAAGTTGATATTTGTACAAATACATTGTGTAACTTCTTAATGAAATAAAATATAGTGATTAGGTCCATATTATCCACAAATGTGGTAATGTGTGTCTAAAATATTATTTACATAATTCCAAAAGTTATATACAACTAAAATATACACAACTAAAAATTATTATGCTGAATCCACTTCTTGTAATCTAATGTACTATAATTTGGTGGTAACAATTAGATATTATATAATATTTATATAAAATACACTAATATAAATGTAATGTCTATCAACATCTTGTATAACCCAATAATCAAATATAATATAAATATGAATATGAGTTATAAGATGTAAAATGTTAAATATTGTATAAATTATATAAATTGTATCTAGGATGTGTGAAATATTAATTCATCTCCAAAATGGGCTTGCAGGAGATGTGGTCATTGAGCCCAGGTGGCATTGCAGCATCCAAATACAACTGCCACCAAGCTTCCTTAAAACTTAATAATGTTTTATGATCCCCCTCTAGGGTCCATTTTAATTATATCCAGAATGGCGAATTTAAATTCATGTGTATCGCCCATCTTCTCAACGTGTCTGGATAAGGCATTTGTAGGATCCTTCCTCCTAATATTGTACAAATGGTCATATATACATTTCCTGAAACACCTCTCAGTCTTACCTATATAATAACTTGTACATTTACTGCACTTAGCCAGATAAACAACCATTTTTGTATTACAATTTCCTTGTATAAATTTTACTATTGGCCTAAATCCGTTGTCAATGATCAATTGTTCTTTTTCTGTTGGGAGGGTGGCCTAATGGTTAAGGTGTTTGCCTTACAAACACAAGGTGCAGCGTTTGAGTCTCACAAAGGATAATTATCTAGGCTTAAAATGGCTCACAAGGGCAGTTAGCCTAATATTAATCTATGAACCTATGAACCTATAATATATACCTGCACTGATTGCATGTAACATATTTTGTAGTATGTGTTCTTGTTCCTTTCACTATACTCTTCACTCCTGCAGGACGTTGTTCCAAATAACTTTTAATATTTTGTTCCATTTTGTAAACAATTCCTGGTTTTATACCCGTAATGTCTATCAGAGTGGAATCTCCAGACATCAAATACCAATATTTACATAATATGTTAATCACATTACCTGCTGCTGCACTGTACTGTAATATAAAGGATCTCTGGTGTTGGACTGTCTCACTATCATTGTTGTTTCTGGCCTTTATGACATTGTGTGCCTGTTTGTTCACAACACCTGATCCTAATAACTGCTTAAATTTATTTCCCCATTCTTGTATAACGTACTGTCCTACATTTCACATCATTTTCAGTGGATAACCTCTCTCCTGAAATAAACTGGTTATAAGTTTAATTTCTTCCACCATTTTATTATAATCAGATGTCATACGCACAGCTCGTATGCATTGCCCTTTGAATATAAGGATTCAGATAAAACTACTTCCAACACTGAAACAGTGGGAAGTTTAAAAGACATGATTTATTTGTTGGGTAAAAAACTGAAAAGTATAAACAGTTTAAAGGCTGACAATGCATACTTGCACAAAGGTATTAATATGACAATTGTTCCAATGGGTTTGAGATTTTTCAAAAAGCCCATGGGCATAGTTTTGACTGATAATGGTATTGCTGAATTCAACCAATTTTTTAATGATTGTGGTTTCAATTTTATGAGAATGCTCATTAAATATAACAATGAGAAATTATGTAAATTGGTACAGGAAACTGAAATTTTAAATACAAAAATAACTAACGATCTGTTATTCTCAGAATGGGAAAGATTATATACTAAACAATTCAATATAGCTGAGAGATGGATACGTAACATCTGTGAAAGGAAACATAAAAAGATTTTAAGAGATGTGGAACACTATAAGAAGGGTATGGAGTACAATTGGTACAGTGAGAAAGAAAAGGGGAAGTATGACAACAAGACATTTAGTAAGGAACAGAAAGTAGGAAACATTCAAGACAGTGCACATTATTATAATAATGAATCACATTTTCAGAGGGACGATATCCCACAAGGACAACCATACAGAAACAGATTTCAGCAGCAGTACCACACACACACAAGAACCAAACAGAAACAATGGTGGAAGAACAAACAATGGTAGTAAACAGTGCACACGATAATATTGTGCAAGGGAACAACATTGTAGTTAAGGATAAAATACACACATATAATAACTTTAACATTTATAATTATTCTAGTCTACAAATACATGACACACATTTCAATTTACTGGCTAAGGGTATGAAATATATACCTAATCCACATTTTGACTTAGTAGATTGTTTATGTGAGGTTAAGAAATTCACTAGAAAGATCAATCTTGCAATATTGTTCAAGGATAGGTTAAAGACTCAACAAAATATTAATATTAATAAAAACACTTCAGACATAGTGATAAAACAAAACAGCACTTTTATCCCACCCAGCCACCCTATGGTAGATACATACGAAAAAATAGTGACCAGCGAGATATATCAAATGTATAATGAGATTAAAAAAACAAAATTTGTAAATAATTTGATGGAAGACATTAAAAGCTTTACAACTGGACACAAACATTAGGGTGATGAAGCCGGATAAGGGGGGTGGGGTAGTCATATACGATAGTATTGAATATACTAAGAAAATGTATGACATTCTCCATTTTTCAGGTAATTATGAACCCGTATCTATTAATGAGATCAATATTGCTTATCAAAGAATAGATTCATATATTGAGGAATTTCACATTGATGGTAGGATAACTAGTGAAATCTACAATTATTTGAGGGTGAAACATCCCAGATTAGCCACATTAGTGGGCATACCAAAAGTGCATAAGGACACACGAGATCCCCCATTTCAACCCATTGTCTCTGGTAGCAAATCAAAAACATTTCCCATGGGTAAACTCATAAATGTGGTTAAAACATATTTATCATAAGATACCTCACATGGTGAAAGACTCATGGGAGTTCTTAAGCACTTACCCTACACATGCTTGGAAAGAGGGATTGATGTTTGTTACCATAGATGTCATCAACCTCTTTTCATGCATTCCCAAACAAGCAGGTTTAGAAGCTTTTTGTAATAGTATCACCAAACATACTAATTTAAACTGGGATGAAGTATGTCTAATCTTAGAATGTATGTCCATAGTACTTGACAACAACTTTATTTATTTTGAGGGTGAGCATTTCAGACAGACCAGGGGGGTAGCTATGGGGGCAGCATGTGCCCCCATATTTGCCAACCTGGTTATGCTAGATTGGGAGGACACCATTTTGTTCCCCAGTATATATTATAAGAGTATCAAGCACTATTCAAGATTCTTAGATGACATATATATATTATGGGATGATAGTTTGAACAAATTTGATGCCTTCATACAGTTTTTGGATAACAGTAGTGACTTTCTCAAATTTACATATTCCCATAGTTATGATGGAATAGCATATGTTAACACTTATATATACAATCAGGAAAGTGGATTTAAATCTAGAATACATCGGAAAAGTACTTTTTCCAGTGATTACTTGGAATATGGTAGTTGTCATCCAGAGAAGCTCAAATACAATATATTTAAAGGGCAATGCATACGAGCTGTACATATGACTTCTGATTATAATAAAATGGTGGAAGAAATTAAACTTATAACCAGTTTATTTCAGGAGAGAGGTTATCCACTGAAAATGATAAGAAATGTAGGACAGTACATTATACAAGAATGGGGAAATAAATTTAAACCGTTATTAGGATCAGGTGTTGTGAACAAACAGGCACACAATGTCATAAAAGCCATGAACAACAATGATAGTGAGACAGTCCAACACCAGAGATCCTTTATACTACAGTACAGTGCAGTAGCAGGTAATGTGATTACCATATTATGTAAATATTGGTATCTGGTGTCTGGAGATTCCACTCTGATAGACATTATGGGTATAAAACCAGGAATTGTTTACAAAATGGGACAAAATAATAAAAGTTATTTGGAACAACGTCCTGCAGGAGTGAAGAATATAGTGAAAGGAGCAAGAACACATACTACAAAATGTGGTACATGCAATCAATGCAGGTATATATTAGAAAAAGAACAATTGATCATTGACAACGGATTTAGGCCAACAGTAAAATTTATACAAGGAAATTGTAATACAAAAATGGTTGTTTATCTGGCTAAGTGCAGTAAATGTACAAGTTATTATATAGGTAAGACTGAGAGGTGTTTCAGGAAACATATATATGACCATTTGTACAATATTAGGAGGAAGGATCCTGCAAATGCCTTATCCAGACACATTGAGAAGATGGGTAATACACATGAGTTTAAATTTGCCATTCTGGATATAATTAAAATGGACCCTAGAGGGGGAGATCATAAAACATTATTAAGTTTTAAGGAAGCTTGGTGGCAGTTGTATTTGGATGCTGCAACTCCACCTGGGCTCAATGATCACATCTCATGCAAGCCCATTTTGGAGATGAATTAATATTTCACACATCCTAGATACAATTTATATAATTTACACAATATTTAACATTTTATGTCTTATAACTCATATTCAAATTTATATTATATTTGATTATTGGGTTATACAAGATATTGATAGACATTACATTTTTATTAGTGTATTTTATATAAATATTATATAATATCTAATTGTTACCACTAAATTATAATACATTAGATTACAAGAAGTGGATTTAGAATAATAATTTTAGTTGTGTATATTTTAGTTGTATATAACTTTGGAATTATGTAAATAATATTTTAGACATACATTACCACATTTGTGGATAATATGGACCTAATCACTATATTTTATTTCATTAAGAAGTTACACAATGTATTTGTACAAATATCAACTTGTATATGCATTCAAAGCATTACGGAAAGGATGTTTATTGTATTTACACTTGTATGCATATTATTCAGTGTTTTCGAACATTTTATGTTCTTGATTTAGTTTTTGATTATATATATTACATGTTTGGAGAAATTTATTATAGATATATATACATTTTTTGTATGGTTTGTGAGCTGCTTTTTTAGATATGGCAGACTGAATTACATAGCGGGTACTAATATATATGTAGGTATCGCTTTAAAAATTTAAAAGGCTAAAAGCTTAACATCAGCTGAAAATTTGGCGCCAATTCTTAAATATAAGGTGTATCCAAAGTAATTATTATGTTCTGATGAAGCCCACATTGTTGTGGGTGAAAGCGCTCAACTTTTTATAGTTTCAATGTGTATACAGTTCGTGCTTTTTATCGTTGTGGAATAAACATTTTTTACTAACTCAGAAGCGGCCGTGCATTTTGGGGAAGGTTATTTGGTAACCTGCATAAGTATATATTACAGATGTCAGTCACATCAGATGTTGATGGCATTCCTGAACAACTCACACACATTCTAGTTAGGTACGTTTACAAATACCAGTTATACAGGAACCTGCCAACATTCATGTACTTACACATTTATTTTTCTATTACAGGTTCCACACTTACGTCAACAGTCCTGTAGTTACAACTGCTGACATTCAGGGCTGAATCCGTCTGATGCTAGCAGTACACAGCAATTATATGGAGAAGTAAAGGTTGTGAGCATTGCCTGGCATCAACTATACTCTATTTATATGCATAGGATGAAAGGTGCACACCTTAGGGGGTCAGCATGTGCACTATCCTTTGCCTCTTGGCCAGGGCATGGGCAAATTGTGTGCACCTATGTCTAACTACACCTCAGCAGCTGGAGGTTCCCCCTTTGACTCCTCACCTGCATGTGGATGTGACAACCCTGCCATTGGTGGTGGAATGTGTACTCCTATCTTTTGGTGTCCCTGCTGCAGCTGTTTTCACAGGATGATATTGTATAGGATACAACAGACTGTAATAATTTCAGCACAAATACTGAGATCATACTGCAGACCCCCTCTAATGTTTCTAGGCAATGGAAATGTGACTTCAGCAGCCCAAACACATGCTCCATGATGTTTCTTGCTTCAACATGTGCCTCATTATAGAGTTCCTCTGTGTGTGTGTGTGTGTGTGTGTGTGTGTGTGTGTGTGTGTGTATGTGTGTGTATGTGTGCATTTCTGATGGGCAACATCAGCCATTGTTCCAAAGCATACCCTGCATCCCTCAGTAAATGGCCTTGTGGGATATCACTCATGGAAAACCTCTGGTAGAGCTATGAGATGTGCCAGATATGGGATTAGTGGTAACTGCTGGTGCTACCAGCATACATAATCAGGATGATTCCCCTAGCATTGCACATGACCAGGCAGTTAACGGAGTGGAACACCTTTCTGTTAATGTAGAACCTTCCCAGTTCCCTGGCTGGTAATTTGATCTCAATATGGGTTCAGTCTGTTGCACCCAAATCCTCAAAGAAGTGTGCTATGGGGTAGAACTCCTATATAGTCCTAGCTCTATCCTGGGTGGGTACAGGGAAAATATATGTAGTCACTGGCATGCTGTAGCATAGCATAGCATTCAAGAACTGATGTAGACTCCTGGATGCTGATGCCCGTGAATGTCCCTTGTGGGTCTCTGAAAGGTCCCTGTAGCTAAAATTCTAAATGCTACATGTACCTTGATCTCCACAGGTATTGTTTCTCCTTGGTTTGCCCTTGGTCTCAGGTGAGGATGGCAGAGGTTGCAGAGTTGCTGGAGTGTGTCTCTATCCACCCTTTAGTGCTTTACTATTTCCACTTCATGCAGACCATGAAAAGTTAAACGGGGTCTACATACCCTTCTCCTCCTTGCCTGAGGTGTGTCATCAGCATCAGCAGCTGCATAGACTTGAACCTGTTGCACATACACATGAGCAAGAGCAGCAGCCCTTAACATTCTTTCTTTCCTGTGCAGTTTCTGTGGCTGATATTCCAAAAGGTTTGGAGTACAGGGAAGATGGCTACATGAAATGTACATGATTGCTTTATAGCTTGCTGAATAGCTCCACCATCTCATATTGGTTGATTAGTATATAATTCAGCTGCTTATGCACTGATTAGCATGCCACAATGCTTTCTTGGTTTGTGTGGCTCAACAAGTGTAGAGTCGTTTACTGAGTAGAAATCAGCAAGATACTGTGTGTTTGTCATGCTGCATCACAAACATGGTGTGAGCAAGCTGTGTACGGCTTATTGAATCCAGACCTTAGTCAGAATGCTTATCATTTAATTTTTTGGCACATTTTGCCATTGTTGACTGCTGATAATAAGTCCCCTCCCGGCCAATTGGCCCATTTGCTCTGCATTACCAGGTCAAGGTCCGAATGAAAAGGGCCTTCATTAATGCAGCTGTGGTCACCTAGTGCCTGCCCTCACTTCTGCAAGGGGCTCACCAACAGAAAGCAGAGCATGGTGGATTCCCTGGTCTCCACCAAGGAAATCCACCCAAGCACATGTGCCCTTGGGCAAACATATGTCTTCCTTCATTAGTATAGGCTTGTCCATCCCATCCTCCTGCCTGCAACATCAAGCACCCAAAGTTCTAATCAAACTTGGGTCACTTGGGTATAGTTAGGACTCCATCTATGCAACTAGTGCAGTCTTATAATTAGATTTGGAGCTGGACTATGGATGTGGTGTGTTTTACCACAAGACACATACTGTGAATGCAAATAAAATTAGAAAACATGTTTTATACATGTTTTTTTCTGGTATCCCCTGCAAACATTATTCATTTATGCATCTCCTCACAGCAGCAAATTTGAGAATGCGTAGTGTTGGCTATATGTGCAGCACTTGCAACTTTGGGCAGGTCTCTGACAGCTCATTCTTTTTTCTTGACTAATTAGAGGGCTGACACCTTTTCAGATGCTAAGAGTACAACTCTTGTACTAAAACATAATTTTTTTGCAGGATAACAATGCAAAAGCATTATTTTCATTTTATTACTAAAATAAAAATTCACTACAGAAAAATATTAGTTTTTGGTATTGTTTTCCACTATAGTGAAGTGCTTCAGGTATATTATAATAGGTTTATGTAACATGTACTTGAAAATTAAAAAAAACAAACAAACAAAAAAGTGTGTGTGTCTGTGTGTGTGTGTGTGTGTGTGTGTGTATGTGTGTGTGTGTGTGTGTGTGTGTATGGGAACAGTATTCTCTGTGTGTTTGGTCAACACAATATCCTCTGGGGGTATAGGTTTTACTAATTTCAGGTGTGTTCCACCCACTACACGTGCCATTGTCCACTTCACAAGGGCTGCTGATGTCAACCAACATAGACTTACCTGTATACACCCCTAAGGCCTATAAGCTCTGTGGCACATGCAATAAATGTTACACAGACCTGGAAAATGTGTACCTCAGCTCTGACATGATCAATGTGTTACCGCTCTGCCATACCCCTTGTTGCCAATTTCTGCAGGGCCACCTCCAGCTGACAAACAGACACCTACAACAGAAACAAAATACAGCATGTGAGACTGCATTCAGTCAGTGTTACTAACATCAATAATGCATCATGGCTGAAAAGGTACACACACTCTGATGTGTACTGATTACAAATGCCAGCTGACAGCATCTTACAGAGCATTACATAACTAAACTGTACTTAATTCATCCTGTGCATCAGAACCATATTAGCATGTCCCTCCATTAGTGGTATGGATGACAGG
Organism: Protopterus annectens; assembly: GCF_019279795.1. NCBI lineage: Eukaryota > Metazoa > Chordata > Ceratodontiformes > Protopteridae > Protopterus > Protopterus annectens. The sequence continues at coordinate 1,077,400,922 of NC_056730.1, read as the reverse complement.
GATGTGGCACAGGTATCATCATATGCACAGGGTGTTGTGTGTGTTTGTCAGAAGCCTAGGCTGGGTCATACAGTTGAGATAATGTGTGTGTGTGTGTGTGTGTGTGTGTGTGTGTGTGTGTGTGTGTGTGTGCGTGTGTGTTTGGAGGGGTGTTCTATGAATGGGTTGTGCAGTGTTTGTGTGTGTGTGTCTGGAGGTGACCTTCCAGTGATGGTGATGTGTGTGTATATGTATGCAGACAGTCACGCTGTGTGGCTGCGATACACAGGGATATGTTGGACAGCTGTGGACTGTACATGGCAGGGTGTACAGTTCACCATCTCCAGCCACGGACATGGGAACTGGTCCTGCCAAGGGTCTCACTGGCACCACCAGGCCCAAAGCCAGATGCAGTATTGCTTCCAGGTGATGACTGCTGTCTGCTGGATCCGAGTTCCTGACAAGACTGGCCAGAACCATGTGCCCATAGCCTGCTCCCTTGTGGTAAGGACATCACCCCCCCCTTCAGTAGTGCTGGTGGTACTGCCACTATGGTAGTGTGAAGGTGCATGGCCCTGTAGACTCTCAGCTGATGTTGGTGCTGGCCTATGTCCACGTGGCTGACACCTATCTCCCAGCACATGCTGTAGCACAGACAAGCCACAGTCGAGGATTGCCAAGGACTTGCACCATGTATTCATGACCTCAGTATTTTGACGTGTGGTCTCAACAAGGTCATGTATGTCGCCACATAAACCAGGAAGAGTTGCACCTAAGACCCTGAGTATTTGTCTGGTGTTGCATTCACTACATGCCTGTGCATCCATTACAGCCCAAAACATGCGTCTGGTGACACCTGTTGGGGAACTTGCGACAGCGGCTTGATGGGCAGCAGTCCTCCTTCAATCACCCCTGTCCATCTGCCTGTGTGAGACCTTGCCTGCACTCTGGCTATGGCTAGTGCCTAAACTCACACTTGCCATAGTCACCACACTAGCTGTTCAATACCACCATCTGCCAACTGTCCATTATCTGTGACTGCTGGGGATGGGGTATGTGTGGGCATTGTGACTGTGAGCGGGGACATTGTGGATGACTGTGGGATGTCAACTGATGGCACTGATTCAGTCCCTGACAACCCCACCTGGGTCCCACTATGACCACCATCATTGTCAGAGTCTGCAGAGACACTGACATCAGATTCTGAGTGGGAGAGACCACGACCACCATGTCCACCTGTGTGGGGAAGACATCATATGTAAATTAATACCTGCACTATAAGGTTTGCTGGTACACACACACACACACACACACACACACACACACACACAAGGACACACACACAGACACATACAGGTGAGGTGGCACAAAGGCATTGTGACATTTATGACACAGTCAGACCACAACATACACGCTCTGGACAGGCCCTCAGCATCATGCAGTGCAGCCCTTTCCACTTAATGCTACTACTAATGTACACCTCTGGGATACATGTGTAGTGTTAACAGGTGATGGGCCTTCACCTAACACACACTGCAACCATGTACAGATTATTGCTGTTTACCTGTATGGCACAGTGGCAACTCCTACAGAACATACCTCTCAACTGTACAGAGTTTCGCTGAAAGTCTAGATGTGTGGCTCATATTTTTGGTCTGTCCCTCAGAACTCCTGTGTTTGTCTGACATATTACTGGGATGATCTGAGGACTGGCATCACTAATTAATGAAATAATTTGAGTTTCACACTTCAAAACCTGCAGTAAATGTATGTTAAAACAAAACGGGTTACTTTAACAACCTTCTAAGCTTACAGTCGATATAATAGGTGTACACACCCCTGTTAACATGCCAGGTTTTTCTGATATATAAGATGAAGCCACATAAATCATATCATAACATTTCCCACATTTAATGTGACCTATAACCTGTGCAATCCAATTGAAGAACAAACACATCTGTTAGGGGTAACATACAGAAAATGAAATACATACAATAGGCTGGTTGCATGACTGTGCACACCCTTAAACTAATAGTTTGTTAAAACATGTTTTGATTTAATTACTGTAGTCAGTCCTCTTGGGCGGGTGTCTATCAGCATGGCACATCTTGACTTAGCAATATTTACACACTGTCCTTTGCAGAAGCCCTCCTACTCTGTCCATTTGCGAGGACATCTCTTGTACACAGCCCTCTTCAGGGCACCCCACAGATTTCCTTTTGGATGTAGGTGTGAACTCTGGCTGTGCCATTACAAAACATTGATAGTCTTCTGGTGAAGCCATTCTTTTTCTGATCTGGATGTATGGTTTGGGTCATTGTCTTGTGGAAAGGTAAGATTTCTCTTCATCTATAGCTTCCTAGCAGACACCTGAAGATTTTGGGCAAAAAGGGACTGGTATTTGGAACTGTTCATAATCCCCTACACCTTGGCTAAAGGCCCATTTCCAGCTTATCAACAGCAACCCAAAAGCAGGACACTGCCATCACCATGCTTCAGTGCAGGGATGGTGTTCTTTTGGTGATGCAAAGTGTTGTTACTGCGCCAAACAAACCATTTGGAATTGTGGTCAACAGTGCAACCTTGGTCTCACTACACCATAACACATTTTCCCACATGCTTTGGGAAACCTGATATATTGTTCTTGAGAATTCATCCAGACCTGGATGTTGTTCTGTATGAGAAAAGGCTTCCATCTTCTAACCCTACCCCATAGGCCAGACTTGTGGGGAATACATGAGATTGTTGTTACATGTAGCACACAAACAGTACCTGCCAGAGATTCCTGCAACTCTTTTAGTGTTGCTGTAGGTCTCCTGGCAGCCTCCCTGGCCAGTTTGGGTTTTGTCTTTCAACACATTTGGAGGGATATCCACTTCTTTGCAATGTCACTTATTTCCCATTTTTTACCACCTTTTGATGACTGTTGTCACTGTGTTCCATGGTATATGCAATGCTGTGGAAATGTTTTTGTACCCTTCTCCGGACTGATACCTTTGTAAGCTCTATGCAAACCATGGCTGTTGCTGTAGCAGGCAACTGGGTAAATGTCAGGAAAATCCTAATAGGACAACTGACTGTTATTTGGTGTTAATCAAAGAGTCTCTGTAATTGATGGCAGTTGTGTACCCAAGAAGACATAATGCTGTAATTATATCAAAAGCTGCTTCAACACAGTATTAGCTTCAGCCTGTGCATACTTATGCCTCTAGCTTATTGTACATTTTTTATTTGTCATAATTGTTCCCTTAACAGATCTGTTTGTTTTACAATTGAATTGTACAGGTTAAAGGTCACATTAAAGGTTGGAAAAGTTTGGAAATGTTTTATAGTGGTCTCATTTTTTGTATATCACAAATACCTGGCATTTTAACAGGGGTGTGTACACCTTTTATATGCACTGTATAAGACACATTTTTAAAAGATGTCCCTAGTTTTGGGCCTTTGCCCCCCCCCCCCCAATTTGTCGGTCTTTCTCCAGATTTCTTGCAATGACGGGTTGTGAGGTATGCTACAGATATGTTACATCTCTTGCAAATAGGCCCCCTGTGATGACCACTTTGATGCAATGCAGTTAATGCCACCACAAGTGAACATGCACATATCATAATATGGCAGAGAGTAACAGTTGTGTGCATGGCAACATGCATGACCTTAACATGCCTGGGGTACTGGTGAGCCAAAACAGGACAATCCCATACTTACCAGCATCAGGCTGCTGTCTCAAGTCCAGACCAGAGGGAACTACGTACTTGTGGGGGAGAGGCATTGTCAGCAGACTCACATGTGGCATTGGTACAAGATGAATGCTTCTTTTCTGCACATGTACTGTATAAGTTCTGATAGTTCACAGTTTGCTGTCCTTCACCATAGATGTGCACTTGTGTGTATTAGAAATCCCCACCCACAAATGTAGTTTGACCTGACATATGCATCTAGATACTCTACAGAATCCAGTCTGACTACTACAATGTTCAATTGATGTGCACTGAGGCCTTACCTGGACACTCCTCGCTTATTGCCTGGGTGCCATCCACATCCACGACTTGTGTTTCTTGGCTTGGCTAGTGTATAGAGGCTGCCTGAAGGTTGGCAAGGAGCTCCTCTTTTGCCACAAAGTGGGGCCTGTGTGGCAGGACTCCCACCTGTAGCAGTATGGTTCCTGGCCATGGCAGCAGGCCTTTGCCAGGCAATACGTATCAGGTCAGTTGCCCGATGCCTGACCTGATCATATGTGCCTCCATGGTGGTCCAAGTTGTTAACTCTGTGGACAAGGTCATCCCATAGGGTGCTCCACTCCCATAGATTGTGTTGGCCACAGCCAATCATTACCCCATGGTGCTGGATGATGGTATCTGTGATGGCTGCATTTTCGGCTGCAGTATATGGTGGTTGTCTTTGTCACTGCATGTCATCTGGAAGACATAAACAGAGAAACACATCACAGGACCTCATATATTTATCAAAGTTATTTACAGAGCCTGCACATCAACATTGACTATCATTAGCCACCACTCACAACCACATCATACCCCTGTCATCTATCAACACAGTATGAACTTGCATCACACTCCTGGTCCTGATGTGTCATGTTCCCCCAAATGAGGGCCAGTACATTGCATAACCCAACATTCATCATTCACCTTTGTGTAGAGGGATGACATTGACCATCTACCTTGCAGATGGGATGTTAATGGTGCTCAGGCTTTGCTTGCATACAGTTTTTAATGGAGTTGGGACCATATGCCTGAGTTCATGTAGGATACAGACAGGAATGATATCAGGTCACATGGAGACTTACTTTTGTTGACTTTGAATAGGCATTATGCACCTACTCCCTGATGATGAGGGGAGTGGTGTGGGTGCTGTGCATATCCACTTATACTGATGGTGGGACATGGGGATGATGTTTGCCCTTAACCTCTCTGCAACAGTTAGGCTATAGCTATGGTGTGTATGTATATGGTGTGATTGACTACCATTACAGGATGGGGTGGGTTGTTGCCTCTGAGATTGAAGACATATGTGAAGACAGCCTTGTGACTGGCCTTGGTGGATATGCCTAATCTGTACTCATAGTTAGCCTTACAGTAATTCACCTGTGACCTTATATGCTCGTTCAGACAAAGGTTGACTTGCTTCCAAGTTGGTGTCTGCTCCTATTTGGCCCTGTGCAGCCAATATAGTGACCAATTATGTGGTCTGTGTATTGTTGCTGTCCAGCAAAGGGGATTACTCTATCTTGGTGGAGGCAGGTTTTACAAGTTAGGTATTGCTGAGTCCATACAGCTATGTAGGTGCTCATATAGCTGTTTGCAGTAGGCATAGACACAAGGTCATAACACAGTTGGACACCTCTCCAATTACAACCTGATAATCATGCTTATACTAGTACCCATGTCTGTGTCAGGGCAATGCAACAACCAGTAGCTGTAGAAATGTATGTGTGTTGGATGCACAGAAACTAAGATTACAGATGTGTACAACATGTACACCTATTTACCTGACATTTTGCAACTCATGTCTGTTGTTACAAGGCTTCCAGGTACACCTACTCATACATACATGTGCACAGGTAATACATGAAATACATTTCTGTTCTATGTCAGTATGGCACACTGTATTTACACTATTGATGCTCAGTCGTACCTCTCAACCTGTTAGACCAGAACATCTGGAGGACACCACACATACATGGGGACCAATGGCCCAAATTAATGACACTTTCTTAATATTGCTGTAACACACTTAAGTCATTTGATAGCACAGTAACCTTAGCATTCACAGAAATACCCTGGAAGATGTCTGACACTCTTATGTATGCTAGTATGTTCTAATGTCAGTCTTCACAGATTTGCCAATGATTTGGCAGACATAACAGAGCTCTATGAGTAAATGACTACAAATGTGAGACACACATATGGTCAGTATGTATAACACTGGACAGTTGAATGGTATGAGCTCAATATATCACATACAGTTCAACACACACATCTGCAACAGTAGTTTACTATGCCAATACCCTGTATAGGTCTCAGATTTGTGAGACAAACATGTATATCATAGTTGTATTCACAAGTAACATATAGACATCTATGGCATCCCAGTAGCTGACCTAGCAGTGTCACATTCAATATTGTTCAACAGATGCTCCAGCAGTAGACATATGTGAGCCATTCCTTCCTGGGGTGACTCAGGGGTCTGAGATGTGATCTATGTCACTGCAGACAGACCCATATGCTATGGCTATAGGTGCTGATCAGCAATATATCAGTACAGCAAGTCTTGTTGAGACATATTTGTTTAACACACTATATCCCATTATTGCATACCCCCTACTGCATTCCATTACATGCTTACTTGTTCAACATACCTTTTTTTCCCCAAGTATTGTTGGTTTGGATTCCAATTCCTGTTTCTGTTCCAGTCTGTGTGTGTGTGTGTGTGTGTGTGTGTGTGTCTCTCTCTCTTTCTCTCTCTGTTTACCCATGTAGAGGTATAGACCTGTTTTGCATAGGCAGCAGCTTGCCTTTTGCAGGTAATGCTCATGAGCAGGTGATTACCTGTGCACCAATTGGTGTCCCCCACTTGCTAATTACATGCAGAACAGCTGTGTTGTTATTCCCATAACCAATGGCATGGCAACACACTCCTATAATTGAGTACTTCATGTGGGCATTGCCCCTTTTCCTTGCCTGTGAGGAGAACATCATAGAGATGTGTGAACAACAGTATCACAGAGGGTAGTTGGAAATACCTCTTACAACAAAACATGTGGAGACATCCCAACAAAATGGGGGAGAAGGTCCCAGACTTAGGTACAAAATGTAAGTATTGCTTTTATACATTTGGATTCATGCTAGTATAACAGTGTTTGTGTGGACATGGATATTCTGAGTGGGTCTCAATCTGACAGTGTTATGTGGTTGACATAACACTCAACTGTAGGGCTATCTGCAGAATGGCGAAAGGTTTGACTCTTATGTTTGGTCTGTTCCTCTGACAGTTGTTGTTCTTGGCAAATCAGGAACATACCCTGGGTATTGCAGCCAGTAAATGCTAACTTCCATTTGTGTTTCTGACTTCATATCCCTCAGTTAAGATATGTTACAACAAACCCTGTCACTCCAGCAATTTTCTCAGTTTATAACAACAATATTTCAATTATGTCCCTGTGTTTGGGCCTCTGTTCCCCAATTATGTCAGGCTTTGTCCAGATGTCATGCAGTAAGAGATTGATAGGTATGGTATATCATTAGTTAGTGCCTTCCTTCCTGATATCATCCCAGTGTTGTAGCAAAATGCCAGACATGTTATGAGGGAGAGGCCACATATATATATATATATATATATATATATATATATATATATATATATATATATATATATGTATGTATGTATATGAAGACAGTCCCTGGACATTCTGTGTGAATCTGTATAGTTGACGGTCTGTGTATGTGTAGCAATTTTTAACAGACTGTCAGGATTTTGCAGCAGTGTAGTGTGTAAATGTTTGTTGCACTGTGTACTGAGGGGGTACATTTAAGTGTTATCATTCCTTTTCTATGTGACTGTGCATGCTGCTCCAGTTTCTGGTGGTCTGTCAGCTGTATATGTTTGTAGGGGCAGACTGAGACATGTTCTGTACCGCTGCAGGAGTCAGACTACACTGTGACTTGGGGCAGTATATGTAGGGGTAGTGTGTGAGTGTCATACATGATATTTTTTATGTTCACACAGTCATTATATTGTACTGTTCATTTGACTTACCAGTATGTCACTGTGACTGTGGTGAAATTGGTTGTGGGTATGCAGGTTCACACCGGTGATTGTTTTTCACTTCTGTTACATCAGTGTAGTGCCTAATATATTTGCAAATGCATGTGTAATTCCCCATAGCTGACTTGGGGGGGAGGGGTGTTGTGTCAGTCTGACTGTAGTTTGGACGGTGCTTGGTGACATGCTAAGCAGCTCAGTGTACTTTCCCTATTGTCATGTTATGTCCAGATATTCATACAATGTCCCCATAAGTGTTGTGTATGTCTGACAAATCAGTGGGATGATGTGAGAGTTTCAGGCACTAACTAATGAGAAGCAAATGAGTCTTGGAGTTATGCTACTTCAGTCAATATATGTTAGAACAGATGGTGTTACTGTAGCAATTGTCTCAGCTTATCTAGTCAAGTATTTTAGATATGTCCATATTTTCATGTCTTTCTCCCCCCACTTTGTCAGGCATGTTCTAGATTCATTGCATTAAGGGGTTCTGAGTATACCTCTCAACTGGCCAGATTGTTGCAGAACATCCAGGTTTATTGCTCATATTTTGTCTCTGTTCCACAATTTATTCTAATTTCTCTGGTAAATCACTGTGATGATCTGAGGATTTCTGTCAGTAAATGATGACATAATGTCAGTTTCAGACCTCGTATCCTTCAGAACATGTATACCGAAATAAAGCCTGTTACTTAAGCAAATTTCTATATCTGTAAAAGCAATATTTGAAATCTGTTCCTAGTTGTGGCCCATTGTCCCCCCATTTTTACAGCCTTTGCCCATATTTCTTGCATTAACAAGTTATGGAGTATGATTCTGAGGTATGAGTGCACTACATGTTATGAGCATGTAGGTATATATATATATATATATATATATATATATATATATATATATATATATATATATATATATAATATATAGGTTTACTATCAAAATTTCGAAGCAAACTCGATCGACCCACATATGGTCGACCAAAAGAATTTGAAACTCATATTGTCGAACACCGAGATTGCCGAATCACAAACCAAATTCGACCTACGGATGGGTTTTAACATGGGTCGAGATAGGGGTGAAGTTTGCAGTTTGGCAATATCAGAGTTCGACATTGCCAAGTTCGACATTCTGATTCTCGACGGAAGTGGATTCAACCAAGTTTGCTTCAAATTTTTTATAGTAAACCAATATATACATATATATGTATATATATATATATATATATATATATATATATATATATATATATATATATAGGTCCCCTTCACATGGTCGACTCTTCAGAAAGTCGACTTTCATATGGATGAGACCATATGATCGACTTTCAAAAAGCCGATCATGGGGAACCACTATCTCCGTACAGTGTGGAATGAGCAGTTTTACTTTAGCTTATACCCTCTTACTTCCGCTTACACCCACACTAATTATTTTAGAAGAAAAGAAAAAGGGGTTATAGGAAAGTGGTGAGATAGGGGCATGCAGAGGGAATAATATGAAAGGTAGCTAGGGATGTGCTGGATGGGTTTAGGGAAGGTCCATAGCTGTCCATTTGTAATACAGCAACAGCTGTGCATTTGTACAGGATTCAGAGGTGAATTTGGACATTCAAACCCCATTTAGAGGGGTAAGGACAACAGAAATGTGTTATCAAGCCAATTGGACTGGATTATATATGTCCAGTGGACATCTGTGTGAAATGGACAGCTATGTATGGGATGATGATTGTTTTGGGAACAGATGCCCTTTTTCCTTTGTTAAGGTGAGAGTGGGATGTTGGGGAAGGATTGTAGGTATGTTCGGGGAGGTAGGTTGGGTAGGGAGACAGACAAGACAAACAATAGAGCAGACAGAGGCAGTGTATGACACATGTGGGGAGTAAACACCTTGGACGGGCAGGGTATTGGGAATTAGAGACCCATGAGTCCCCATATGGATACGGTGGGATTGACATCCCCACCTGCAGGCAGTCATGACTGCACCTTCACAGCCCTGATGGTGGCTGTGCTGGGGACTGGACAGGAGGGGCAGCCTGCTACTCAAGGTGCTCCAGGTGGCCCTCCATCTTGTGCAGCTGGCCACCCAACTCAGAGCAGATGACACTGCGCACCATAGCCTGGAACTGACGGCGGATGATGGGCTCATCTTCATGACTGCCCCCAGGTGGTGCAGGGCCTGCAGGAGATGAAGTTCCATGGTGGGTCCCAGACATGCTGTGGCCTTGTGGCATGGCCAGATGGGGTGGGACTGGTGGATCCACTGAGGTTGGCCTTCCCAAATGTGCTATGGTGTTGAGGTATTCCAAGATATATTGCTTAGTCATGAACAAAACATTTCAATATTAGATTTAAAGGCATGCATGAGTGTACAATTAACCCAAAACAACAGGTGTGAAACAGTTGCATAGCAAACAGAACACATGCATAACTGGAGCAACAGTAAGCATTGTAATAGCATGCCAGCAACAATGACAGCAACAGGCCACCAACAATGCTATGTGAACAAGGTATGTTAACATGCAACCAATTAATTATATGAACAGTAATGTAACATATGTCCCAGCATTAGGTTTGGTAACAACATACCTGTAGTATATGAATAATAATTAGTAATGCAGATGAGGGGTGGGGGGAGACAAGAAAAGTCCATTAACAACTGCATAGGCCTCTATTTTTACAACAGTACTGCTCAATACTCTAGAGGTCTGCCCTCACTTTACAACTACCTATGGCCTACCTATGACATACCCATATTTGTGAGGGGGTCATGTAGACGGCCTTCTGTACAATGGAACCCACATGGTGGGAAGCTGTCAAGTTGCTACCAACCTCAGTACACAAGTTGCCTCACACCTGATTGTATGCTCAGTACATTATTACTGTCCTACTTAGTGTGGATGACATCTGCCACAGCAGGGGGAGTGATGGCTCTTTTGGTCTTCCGTTTGCAGTAATTTTTCTTGTACCAGTCAGCAATCGCGTAACTTCCTCTTGGGGATAGCCACATATGTAGGGGGATGTAAGACAGTGGGCAGCTTGCAAGCATCCATACACCTGGTCAGCCACGGACCACTGCTATTTTCTTGTACCTCAGATACATATATCTCAAACAGTAGAGGCTCCCAGAGTGATCCTTGGGGTACACTATTGTGGATGAATCTACTATTAGAGGTGGGTTCTACTACTTTGACTGAGTGGCTACTATCATTGGGCCAGTTAGCTACCCATCTGGTAACCTACAGGTTGGTGCCTAGCTGTGTAGGCTTATGTATCCTGTCCACCTGGGGAATAGTGTGAGAGGGTAGGGCTAGGTGAAGGTAGGCATTGTTCACCATTTTCCCCTCATCCCTGTGCTTGTTGGCAACTGCAGAGAGGTCAATCAGGTTTCACAGGCCTGATATCCCTTTGACAATACTATGGTGTGTGGGCCCAGGCATTTTGATGTTGCCGATGTCCCTGTTCATAATGTCCTTGAAATTGTTGCCCATGCCCTTGCAGAGCAGACTAGTTAGGCTGATGTGCATCATATTTGCTGGGTTGGTGGAGTGCTCCACCTTTGTGTATAGAGATGACAGTGGCTGTCCTCTGTGCAGATGGGATGACACCGTTGCTCAGGCTGTGGATGACTACAGTGCAGAATGGTTCTGAAAGCCCATGCCTGTGTTCATGTGGGATGCAGCCGGGGATGGTATCATGACTATGGAGACATCTGCGTGTTGTCTTTGAGAGGGCATTACAGACCTGCTTCCTAATGATGATGAAGTTATGAATTCTATATGTACTCTGCTGAACAAACTAATGTTTACATATTTATTATTTTATTCTATTTATTTATTCATCACATGTTTTAAAAGAAAGTTTTTATAAAAACAGGGGAACCTTTTATTCAGTAAGGATGGGTTTTATTCCTGCTCAAGAAAGAGTTAAAGTTGTAATTAATGTCACCTGATTTTAAAATTGTTAATTTTAATGTGCAAGGGTATATATGGGAGGGGTTTAGATTGTCAGCATTTTCTGATGAAGTTGGAGACGAAAACAAACTGGTACTGGTTTCAGCATTACTGTGTGGTGTGCTGTGTTTGACTTTGCTAGCTGTGAAATTCATTAAATATTTTTTCAAGGTGGATACTGCTTATTGGTGCTTTTTCTCGTTTACTGGTTTTGTTTTGGGCACCTCATCCTCCTGGACTTGTGTTCTATGTGGGTAGATATTACCAAGGGGGATGGCCTGTAGGAGTGATAAAGTGGCTACTCATGTTGGTTAGGACCAGATACATGAGATTTCCACCTGCCATAGGAGTATTGATCAGCTGATCCACTGCATTGCCATTGACAAAGCCAAGGAATCTATGTGCGTTCATGTTCAGGTGACATAGGTCAGTACAGTATGGTTGGGTGTCTGAAGTCTCCCAGAAACATTCTAGACGATTGAATTCTGACAGATTCCAGTGGGTCCCAATAGGTGTGGTGGGTTTCCATAGTCATGTTTGGAGGCCTGTAGCTAGCTATGATTTGAGTTGGTATTTTGTCAACTGTTAACTGCACTCGGGATGTCACCTATGTGCCAAACTGTTTGGCCAGCCTGGAGGTGTGTATGTGTATGCTAATGTTCAACACTCCACCTCCTGTGGCTTGTGGGCCTCCATTTGGGGTCTAAATGTATGATGGGACAGTTAGACAGCAGGTATCAGTAACTGCACAAATGTCAGCATCCTACAGGACAAGGTATGCCTGCATTGGCATGGGTGTCATTGTAAAACACCTAGCTCCTGTTAGAGCAAGACATCTGCACAAAGGCACACATCCGTGGTGGGCAAAGGCCAGTTAATAATGTCACTTTATGAATCTAGCTGAAACACACTTATTTGGCAGCAAAGACGGTGTCACATTTACAGGTGTACTCTGCAGGATATGATATCTGACAATGAAATGTATGCTAATTTGTTATGACTGCAGTTTTTAATGGGTTGCCAGTGATCTGCCAGACAATACGCAACTGTCTGAGGCATTTACCTCAAATATGAGGCAGACATGTGGTCAGTCTGCAACACTCTGGATGGTTGGTAGGTATGGGCTCCGTATATCACATACAGTTCAACACACACATCTGCACCTGTCATGTAGTATGCACTATGTACATCTATTAAATTTGTAAGACAAGCATATGCATCAAAGTAGCATTCACAGGTGACATATGACTAATTACAGCATTCCAGGTAACTGGCCTGCTAGTGACACATTCAGTATTGGACAACAGAGACTCAATTAATTGTCATACATGAGTTGACCTTGGCTGGGGTGAGTTAGGAGCCAGAGATGTGCTCCATGTCAATGCAGGCAGGGCAAGCAGAAATGGCCATAGGTGCTGGGCAGCAGCATGTGAGTCCATCAGGTCTTGTTGCGACCTAGTGTTTAATGTCCCATTTAACATCATTGCATCCCCTTCTGCATTCCATTACATGCTTACATGACTGACATATCTGTGATAGTGCTCAGAAGTTACCTGACAACAATGCAATTGGTTAGGTTTGTATAGTCACAGTCTGTCTTTGTGTAGATGGGTTGAGACCTGTGTTGCATAGGCAGCAGCTTGCCTTTTGTAGGTACTGCTCATGAGCAGGTGATGTCCTGTGCACTAATCAGTGTCTCCCACTTGCTACTTGCATCCAGAGCAGCTGTGTTGTCTTTCCATTTGCCAATGCCATAGCAGCACAGTGCTATAATGACGGCCTTGATGTGGGCCTTGCCCCTTTCCCTTGCCTGTGTGGAGGACATTATGGAGGTGTGGAGGCTATAGCTTCACAGACAGTAGGTGGGATTACCTCTCAGGAGAGGACATATGGAGACAGCCCAGCAACATGGGGAACAAAGCTCCAGAATTGGCTACAGATTGTAAGTCAGTAGTGCTGTTATACACACAGAGGGTTGCTAGTTTAACAGGGTTCATCTGGGCATGCTTTTCCTGTGTGACTTGACGTCTGACAGTGATATGTCTCTGTCATACTTCTCAACTGTCCTGATGTCCACAGACTGCCCAGGGGCTCACCTGTTATGTTTAGTCTGTTCCTCAGACAACTTCTGTTTTTGTGGTAGGGGTAGGATAATGTAATGAGTGTAGTCAGTAACTGTTGACATCCATTGGTGTTTCAGACATCATACCCTTCAGGGATCTTATGTTACAACAAAGTCTGTGACACTGTCAGCTGTTTCAGTTTGTAACACCATTATGTGAGATATGTCCCTCTTTCCAGCCCCCTGTCCCCCAAGTATGTCATGCTTTGTCCAGATGTCTTGCAGTAAGGGGTCAGAGATATTTGATATCATTATTTATTGACTGCACTCAAGGTATCATCCTACTATCTTAGCAGACTCCTGGGAGTGGTATGCAGCAATGGCCATGAATATGGTCTCACAACCTGGACATTCTGTGGAAATCTGTGCATATGACAGTTATGTATGTCTGGCCATTGTGAAGCAACTGCCAAGGTTGTGTAGCAGTGTTGTGTGTAGATGTTTGTTTGGCTGGGTAGGGAGAGTAGCAGATGTGAGTGTCATAGATCCTTTTTCTCTCTGACTGTGCATGCTGCTACATCTGCTGGTGGTCTATCAGGTGTGTGTGATTGTAGGGGGAGACTGAGAAAGGTCCTTTAACACCTCAAGATTCCCAGTACACTGTGAGTTGGGTCAGTATCTATCAGTGTATTGTGTGACTGGGAATCAGGATATGTTCATTCAGTCATTCTACTCTAGAGTTAATTTGGGGTACTGGTATGTTGCTGTGACTGTGGTGCAAATGGTTGTGGGTGGATATTTATGTTCCACTATCTGCTGCTCCCTACAGTTCTTTCCCTGTAGTGCATGACATTTTTTATATATATGAATAATTGCCCAGAGCTGATTTGGGTTAGTGTGGTTTTGGCCTTACTGTTGTTCAGAAGGTGCTGGGTGACATGGTTGGTGGCTGTCATGGGTTTTTCCATTCTGTTAGACTGCGGTCATACCTCTCCACTGTCCAGATGTCTAGACACTGTCCTGATGCGTGGCTCATATGTTTTGTCTGTTGGCCACAAAAGTTGTGGGTTTCTGATAAATCACTGGGATGATGTGAGCACTGACATCAGTAAATAATAACATTCACTTGTGTTTCAGACCTGGAATCTATCTGGCATTGTATGTTAAAGGGAACCATGCCACTGTAGCAAACCTCTATGCATATGACAGCCATATTCCACAGATGACACTATTGTTTGCCCTTTATCCCCCCAGTTTGTCAAACTTTTTGCAGATGTGTTGCAGTAAGAGGTTGGTTATCTGTATATATATATATATATATATATATATATATATATATATATATATATATATAAATATATATATATATATATATATGGTTCCACTTCATATGATCGAAAGCTCATAACATCTAAATGCGAAACAGCGAGACCAAATGATCGAAAATACAAAACATCTAAAACTCATAACATCGAATCTCAAAACATTGAAAACTACAAAGCAACTATAAATAACATCCCACACACTGTTTACTATGTTTATGCAGGGGGGCAAGCCCCCTGCACCCCCCGTTAATTAAATATACCAACTCCGAGATTGCACTACAGTGGGGTTAGGAAATTAACTTTTTCCCCACTGTAGTGTGACTTCGGAGTTGGTATATTTAAGTTATGGGGGTGTGAGGGGTGGAGCCCCCCACATGGGGGGTGCAAGGGGGGCTTGCTCCCCTGCATAAATGTAGTAAAACTCTGTGGGATGTTATTTATAGTTGCTTTGTAGTTTTCAATGTTTTGAGATTTGATGTTATGAGTTTTAGATGTTTTGGGTTTTAGATGTGGTTTAGATGTTATGAATTTAGATGTTATGGGTTTTTGATGTTTTCAAATGGAACCATATATATATATATATATATATATATATATATATATATATATATATATATAAATATATGTGTGTGTATATATAAATATATATATATATATATATATATATATATATATATATATATAGACAGAGAGAGAGAGATTGGTATCTATATATACATATATATGTATATAACAGTACTATGGATATATAATTCCCCTTATGGTGAATGACTGTTGTGCATAATATGTTTGTAAAAACAGTGCAATTTTCTACAGTTTGGACGGTGTAGTGGTATGTTGCTGTGGTTGCTATGTACTGGGTCCTGGGTTCTAGACTAGGAAGTGATTACTTTTTATTTTCATTAATGTTAAATGACCAAAATTAATGATATGTTTGTAAAAGCATGACAAATTTCCACAGCTCAGATGGTGCAGTGGAATTGCTGTGGTTGTAATGCACAGCAGCCTGGGTTTAAGACTGGGCAGAGCAAGGGCTGATGGTGACAGATTGATTAAGGCACTTTTAAGCAGTTGTAAGTGGGTTTGTGTGGTGCTAAACGTTGCTAACAGATGGTTAAATAAACCCACTTAGCACTGCTTACACCCAGACTAATTTTCTTTAGAGAAAAGAAAAAAGGGTGACAGGAAAGTAGTGAAATGGGGGCAAGCAGAGGGTAAAACATTATGAAAAGCAGCTAGGGATGTGCAGGCCAGATGAAGGAAAGGACCATAGCTCTACATTTCTTTGGCAGCAACAGCTGTACATTACATTTATAGAATTTGGAATTTACAGACTCATACTTCACAGGGAGGGGTGTTAGCGACGGACATTTGCAGAGTAATCACTGGGTTGATTGATTAGTTTCACTGTACATAGGGGCAAAATGTAGAGCTATGTATGGGGCAATGTTTTTTTTTTTTGCGGGACAGATGACCTTTTTTATGGTGGAATTGGGATGTTCATAGGTTCATAGGTAGGTGCTAGGCTATTGGCCCTGGGGCCTATACAAGCCCAGCCAAAAAGGTACCCTGGCTTTTGCCACCCAGGAAAATTATTTTCCTGTGCCACTGTTGAGCAGAGCCACAGAAGTGATCCCCGGGGTGAATTTCCTATTTCCCATCCAATCATCAAGATTTTTCTTGATATAGATAAGTAGTTTATTCTAGAGTATGGGAAGTCTCTGGGACAGGAGTCTATCCCTCCAGCATGTTCTGTTTATTGTGGTGACAAAGTTTAGGTCCCTAGAGCATGTAGCTCGGAGGGATTGGGATTTCTTTAAGTGGAGCATGTCCAACAGTTCTGGGTTTGACATAGCTTTGTATGTTAGGCAGAGATCACCTCTGAGCAGGCGATATGCGATGGAGAAAAGCTGGAGTTTTTTGAGAAGGTCTGCATAGTGCATCTGTCTGAAGCCAGTAATCCTCTTTGTGAGGTATTTCTGTGGCCTTTCCAGTTGTTGTAGATGTCTTGTGAGGTACATACCAAAAGGGGTGTTGTACTCTATAATGGGTCTAATGAGTGATGAATAGAGAGGAACAATGACCTCTTTTTTTCTGGATGAGAAACCTTTTGTGATGAGGTGTGCCACATAGAAGGATTTCCTGACTACTGTGGTGATGTGATTATCAAAGGAGAGACTACTGTCCACCTGTGTCCCAAGGTCTTTTATCACACTTTTGGTGTTTAGTACACTGCTGCCTATGTTGTATTTCATGGGTACTGAGTTTTTACAAAAGAGGATGACAATGCACTTTTTGGCATTGAGCTTGAGGCCATGGCTTTGACACCAGGCATCTGTCTCAGTGAGGCCCTTTTGTAGGATGTCTGCATCATTAGGAGTTTTGATTATGGCTCCTAGTTTACAGTCATCTGCAAACTTCATTAGCCAAAGACCTTCTGTGTTAGCCTGTACTTCAGAGAAGTAGATACCAAACAAGAGAGGACCCAGGACTGAACCCTGTGGTACTCCAATTGTCATTGGTTTGAAGTTGGATTTGGAGTCTGCTACTTTCACAGTGTGGGTTCTGTCAGTGAGCCAGTTGGCAACCCATCTTGTGACATAGGGATTTATACCTAGTTTAGTGAGTTTATCTACAATTCCAGTCTGGGGGATAGTGTCAAAAGCCTTACCCTAATCTACAGCTTTGTTGACTGCTTCAAAGAAGTATATCAGGTTTAGGAGACATGATCTGCCTTTTACAAACCTGAACTGCCGTGGGGTCCAGAGTTTGGAGATTATCAATGTCTTTGTTTATAAGTTCCATGATGGTACGTTCCATGGCCTTGCAGACCAGGCTCTTAAGGCTAATGGGGCAGTAGTTTCCGGGGTCTGTGTTGGCTCTCCCTTGTGGAATGGGATAACCGTTGCTGTGTGCCATTCAGCAGGCACAAAGCCTGAGGTGAGGCTATGATTGAACATGATACTTATGTGGGGTGCCAGTTTGTTCTGTAGTTTGTGAAGGATGCAGCCTGGGATGTTGTCTGGTCCCATGGATGCTGTGTTCTTGGCTTTGGATAGTGTGGTTTTTACCTGTGCAGCCATGATTACAGGAACTTTGCATTCTTCCGGTATAGAGATGGGCTCTTTAGGGGGTGAGAGGGGGGTAAAGTTAGCACTGAACCTATCTGCCAGGATGTTGGCAATATCAGTTGGGTCTGTATATTTAGTGCCATTGTACTGTAACTGAGAGCAGATCTGAGTGTTGCCATTGCGATTCTTGACATAGCTATAGAATGCTTTGTGGTTGTCTTTAGAATCAGTGGCAATTTTGTTTTCGTAACTAGCTTCGGAGGATTTGATCAGGAATCGCAGCTTCTTACTGAGCTGAGCAGGAAGCTCCTCCACTCATGGGATTTTACTCTCTTTGCAACAGTTTCTTCCTTCTAATGTACAGTTTGTTTATGGCAGGGGGCCACCAGATTGGCTTCCTTTTTTGGAGGATAACATCTTGGTTCTGTTTGGGATAGCACGATCCATGCACTTGTGTAAGTGCTTATAAAGTGCAATTGTGTAGGATTCAGTAGTCATAACTGTATTGTCCATCTGCATGGGTGTCATGAAGTTCACCACTTCTGTCTTAAGAAGCATGAAGTTGGCTTTGGAGAATTTTTTTACCATGGTTTCCTTAATGGGGGTGGGGGCATGATGTAGATATCTAGGGTAATTAGCTTATGGTTGGATTGGACCAATGAGGTGTTGACTTCAGGTGTGGAACACCGGTCACTCATGTTGGTAATGACTAGATCTAGGATATTGTTGCCCCTAGTGGGGGTGTGGATAAGTTGATCCAGGGCATGGGAGTTTATGAATTCCAGAAAGTGTTGAGCAAAGGAGTTGGTAAATAAGTAGTTTTCCCATTTAATGGTGGGGTAGTTGAAATTGCCCATTATTAGGGTGTTTGATTGAACCATAATATTTTCCAGTACATCAAGAAAAGAGGAGTGAGAATCCTAGGGAATGGTGGGGGATCTGTAGCAAGCTACAATTTGGACTGCAGTTTTGTCCAGAGTTAGTTGCACTTGGATAACCTTGGCTGCATTATGCTGAACAACTAGCCTGGAGGTGTGGATATTCTTAATGAATATGGACACACCTCCGCCTTTGGTGTTCAGGTTACATGGCTGAAAAGTGTGGTATGAGTTATAGCTTGGTAGTGCAGGGCTGCTCTCTGGAGCCTTGAACCAGGTCTTAGTCACTGCACAGATATCGATGTTCTCCATTTTAAGGAGTGTCTCGAGTGAGTGCATTTAGAGATTTAGACTTCTAGCATTGAGTAGCATCACCCTCAGTTTTTGCTTGCCTGTTCCTGTTACAGTGTTGAATTTGTCATTTGAACCTTTCCTAAAAAAGGCACTATAGGGGTGGCAAGAACCTTAGCCAGTATCTGGAATCCCAGGGGTGACAGGTGCAGGCCATCTCTGGCAAAGCATCATGGTCTGTCAACCATGTCATCACAGGCAGACAGTTACTGGATCCCTGTAGAATGACACCAGAAGCTTAGCCAATTGTTGAAATCAATCATTTTGTCCTTGTACTGCGGCATCATTCTGGGTGATGGCAGAATGCTACTCAGGGCTAGGGTCATACCTGCCTGGGCTACAAGATCGGAGAGCTCTTCCATGTCTCTTTTCATGTAGTCCAGGGAGGTGTGTCTCAGGTTGTTCACACTAACATGGACAATGACAGAGTCATATTTGTGCTTGTGGTGGAGTGACCTGAGTGCGTGGGTTATGTGGTGGATCCTGGCACCCGACAGGCAGCTGACAGTAACCTTCCCCTTGTTTAGCCTGGTGAGTGGGACATCAGTGTGCCTGACTATAGAGTCACCTATTACTAGTGTGTTGGGTACGTTGTTTTGCCTTATTGGCTGTGGTTGAGTGGCAAACTGAGTCTGTGGGCTATGTGTCATTTGGGTTGTGTTGTGGGGGTGGAGGTTGCTTGCATTTCTGCTTTGGAGGAGAGACAAAAAGTCCATTAACAACTGTTTATGCTTGTATTTTCCACAACAGTGCTGTTCAATACTCTGAGTCTGACCTCACTTTACATCATCCTATGGCCTTTAGCTTCTGTAGCACAAACATACCTATTAAACTGTCAGCCTGGAATGGTATGTGGAAAACGGTGACACCTCTGGGTGCATGACTAGAGGGGACTTGTACATGTCAGGGTTACATATCTGGCACAGGAAGGGTACCCAGAACTGCTGTTATGTGAGTGTGCTACTGGCATATTTCAACTTCTTTCCTATCTGTGTCCAGGGTTATCGGCAGCAGTGACCACTAGCTGTGACAGCATGACATTTGAGAGACATGTATCAGGAAGAGTGCATGAAGCATGTACCTATCCTGATGTCATTTGCAGGCATGTGGTGGGACAGTTGAACAGTTGTGCACAGTTTATTAGTATGCCCGTCATACAGCTACTACCAACATTTTCTTACCTGTACAACCTGTGGAGAAAATATCTGTTAACACTACCTGCCTGTTTTTACTTTTATTCCTGATTCCTTGTGTGTAGCTATGCACACATCCTAGTACCACTCCCTGGATTCAAACCGTGTCTTTGTGTGCAAAACTAACAGTTAAGCTATTTCCCATTACACTGAGCTATTGGGGAACTGCTGTTGCTAGTTTCATTGGCTTCTGCCTAATAGTCTCTTGGTTAGACAGTCTGAACTTGTAATCCTGTGATGCATGCGTGACATATAATTATTGTACTGTGCATTAATCCTTTGAATTACTACAATCTGGAAAGCAAAGGTTAACACAAGGCAATGCTGGATTGAGCACAATTTGATTTGAAACTTTGCACATTACCATTCCAGGTTCAGAGCTTAGTGCAGTATATATTTCAAATTTCAGTTATATCTTGTTTTACAGCTCCAGCATCTATGGTTTTCTTACAGCAGGTTCACAGAAGAAGCTCACTTAATGTATGCTGTCACAGCCACATTTGCTGTGAAGAATCAATATACATTCTAAATGTCTACAACAACATACCAGAATAAACACAACAGTTTTTTTGTAGGTAGTTTTATTGCACATCAATATTAGTCTGTCAAACATTTTTATTTATTCAGTTCACATAGTAACATTATACATACTATCAGCAAGCAATGTACTCCTTCTAAGCGATTTGAACAATATACTGCAAAGTAGATTTGTACTCACCAGTCTGTTGCTGCAGCCTCAGCAGTCTGTCACCATGGGCTTTAATGTTCATAGCCCTCTCTGCTGTAGCTGTAGGGGAGATAAACAAACATTATGCATACCCGTCTATCACATTCTCAGGCTAGTATTTGCTACAGACTACTTGATAGTGATACGTAACTACTGGAGCATTCTGTGCCCGTGCATCTTGGATCCACTGGGCCAAAAGAATCCCCTTCCTCTGTTTTAGGTCAGCATAGTGGTGCTGCACCTGCTCACCAGTCCGGGGGATGCCAGTAGCACTGGTGACATCACATGCGAGATGGCCCCAGGCCTCCATTTTGTATTGTGAGCCCTGGTACTGCCCCTGCAGTAGTATCTCATCATGGTTTTTGACAAGGAGTCCAGCCATGACCCTGGACTCCTGAATGTTCCAGCACTGTGCCCAAAAGCGCACTCCCTCTCCAACGACAGACATGTTCCTGCATAGATCAGACTAAAAAGGTTATGGCTGTATTCCCACCTGCATGATTTAAATAAGGCCATATTCCTGCCCTTTGCTGTCATTGGACTATTTCAAAAATGCTGAGCACAGCTTAGCAACACACAAACCCACTAAGCTGGGTTGAACAGTGCTTAAAGGGGTAATTGTTGAGGAATGCTTAACAGTGCACAAATCCACTTAGCTGAGCTACCTCCTGCTTAGCACTCATGTGTAAGTGATGCTTAAACCTGGTAAGCATAGCTGGGCATTGCTGACCATTACTTACTTTTCATTTTAAATAAATATCAAGATAATGGCTTCATTTAGTAGGTGTATATGATTTACTTTACATGATATCCCTCTATGTGCTTTCATTACATTAGCAAGTGGTGTGGCTCTACTGTATGGAACACTTGTGTATACATGGGTGATTTCACATGCTACATGCACTCACACTTCCATTTTACACCAGTTACACTACCCTGGTTGACAGAAAACAGTTACTACATACTTTAAGTTTAAAAAAATAATTTTAACACTGCTTTCCCATATAAAAATAACTTGCCTGTCTTGGTACTCAACCCGTGAACTCCTGCCTGTAAAGCCTGGACTCTAACCACTACACTATCATGGCTGCTGTGGCTATATGGACATGAACCACTCCATGCAGGAATAGCACTATTCCTGCACAGAGTTTATTGAATCCAGGGGATTGTCCTATATGGATCGCCTTAAAACCCTATCCATGTACTTAGTCTTCTACAAGTTACTGACAGAAAAACTGTGCTTGGCATCTGGGGATCCAGTTCAGATGGACCTTTTGGACATGCACCAAATAAATGGCATCAGAAATATCCAAGGATTTAAAATTTGCTTGCGACAAAAATAGGACATATTGGTGAGGCAGATGTGTCTCAGAGGATCTCCAATGCTCTGAAACAGGGATCCCCATCCATATGAAGCAAAGTGTATCCCTAACCCTATTTAAGTTGAACCTTGACCAAGGGATGACAAGTCAGAAACTCACCCTAGGTCTGGTCCCCATGTCTCTGACAGCCAGAGGAAGACTGCAACTATGACCAAACTAACATACACCCCATAAAGTTTAGAAGCTTCCTAATTAATGTAATACCTCCTATTAAATGCTCATGATACAAAGGGACACAATTGGGTTGAGTTGTGTGGTTAAGCTTAAAAAGGCCCTGGTGGTCATTAGCCTAGTTTATACCTATAAACCTATGAACCTATAATTTGTATTTGGCCATCAAACAGTAACTCCAGTATTGTGCCACTTTATTAAAAGTTTATAAAATCTATGCTGTTTTATGTTTATGTTGTAAATATACAGCAATATCTTGTATATATTATCATTTTATATAATTCTAATTGTGCTCTGCTAAATCACGCTATATAACTGTCTACCCACAGATTAAGTGCAGATTATTTATTTATTTATTTGGCATAAGTTTACCAGGAAAGTCCAACTGGGCCAAAATTAACCATTTTCAGCAGAGGCACAGGGAGAAAAAGCTCCACAGTCACCATCTTTCAAAAATAAATTACAGATATTTTAAATCACAAAGTATCATGTAACTCTACAAAATGCAGAAGTGAAAAAATGTTGTAATGAGAATGACATTAGAACATATGTTACATAGTCGAGTACAAAGAAAAACAATAACATGAGTTGGAGAAAATATGTGTGGAAAAAACTCATTAGTCATATTATTTGATACATGGATTAGTATGCGATAAATATGACCTGAGTCAATTCTAATAAGATATTTAAATTATATATTAGAGATTACATGATTAGAGACAGCTGAGAAGAAGATAGAGATGAAGAAATAGTCCAACTGGGCATTCCTAGACTAAGAGAAAGTGTATGACAAGGTCCCAAGAAAGCTGGTTTGTGCAGTACTTTGGTTGTTCCAAGTCCCAGTAAAATTGGTAGAATTAGTGCAGGCTATATACAAGGACCCAAGACTCAAGTACAAACATGTTCGGTCTCACAGAAGGGTTTTCAGTGGGAGTGGATGTGCACCAGGGCTCAGCTCTGAGCCCACTGCTGTTCATATTGGTGATGAACTACATTAGCAAACAGGTCGGAGGGAACAGATCAACAAATTTGCTCTATGCAGATGATGTGGCATTATAGGCAGACTGAGCAAGAACTTCAGCAAAGGATAGGAGAATGGAATACAAAACTGAAGGCACATGGAATGAAACTAAGCACAGATAAGACAGTGGTAATGGCAGCAAACTGGGAAAATCAGAAGAAGCTGTGAAATGAGATAGAAAGGAAGAATGTGGAACAAGTTAATAGATTCAAGTATCTGGGAGAGGTGGTTGAGGAGAAGGTAAATCTGAATGAAGAGGCCAAAGCTAGAATTAGAGAGGCTGCAGCCAAATGTAATAGATTCTCAGATGTAGTCTATGATAGAAGAATGCCAAATAAGCTGAAAGGTAAGGTGTACAAGACACTGGTGTGACCAGTACTATTGCATGGTACAGAAACCTGGCCAATAAAGGCAAAGCAAATGTGGAAGCTAGAAATGATGGAAATGAAGTGCCTGAGAAGAGTGGTAGGATGCACACTGTGGGACGGATGAAGAAATAAGGACATAAGAGCAGAAGACAAAGTAGCTCCAATTGTAGAAAAGGTCAAAGAGAACAGATTACAGTGGTTTGGACACATGCAGAAAAGTAGACTGAGACAGACAGATAGAAGGTAAGAGGAAACAATGATTTCTAACAAAGAGGTGCATGGATTGTGTGAGAGAAGATCTGCAGCAGTCAGGCATGAGTGTCGAAGAAGGCAGGATTGTGGCATTGAATCAAGAGAAATGGTGACAGTTAACAAGATACCCTGACCCAATGTAGAAAAAAAGAAAATGGGAAAAAGGGGGCTGATGATGATGATGACTTGATTAGAAACATTGAGGGGAAATTGAGTGATGTCTTAATATGGAAGATGTTGCTCATATTAGGGTTATAGAAGGAAGGCTGGAGAGAAAAGGAGACTATAAGAAGAGTGCAGGGTAGGGTATCTTTAGGTAGCTTAGGTGGGTAAGGAGGAAAGAGAAACAGGTAGAGGACAGGTCTGTAGGGAGAACATGGATATGGTAAGGTAGTGGGAAAAACAAAAGAAAGGAGTTGAGTAGGAGGTCAGAGAGGGTTGTGAGGTGTGACATAGGTTGAAGGAGGGTGAGTTAAGTATAGTGAGTAAGTTTGGCTAGGACTGGCACAGGAGCTGGTCCATGATTTTGTAAAGTATTCTTTTAGGGAGCATTTAACTACAGCTTAGTGTAAGCAATGAATGAACATTTACTGATTGCAGCCTTGGAATGCTTTATGTTTTGATTGTACTGCTGGTACAACAGCTTGATTAAACACAGTTGTAAGCAGGAATGAAACTCTGCATATGTACCTGTTAAAAAGTACTGAATAGGGTGAAATCAAGGTCTAGTTTTGTTTTACTTTGTTTTAGACTTGTACTGTGTGAAAACGGAGCACATATTTTGCCTGTAGCTATAGTTACTTTTTACCGTATATTCTCTGGTTGTAATGCATGTTAACTTGCCTGCTTGTTTGGTGGCTGGATGTAGTAGCCAGAAAGATTCTCACTCCTGATCTGTTTTATTTTTAGGTCAACCCCCGAAATAACGAACAAACAGAATCTTCTGCCTGAAGGAAACTATCCTGAAAACAGTACCCACAATCAGCCTGGAGTCCATCTTACAGTTGGCTAATGTTAATACCTTAAAACTCCACTGTAAACCATATATTGTATACTGCTGAAATGGGTCTAAAGGCACCTTATTCTGCCGCCATAATACCCTGGTACCCCTGCTTATAATTTACTCTAGCTGCCCCTTGCACTCAATAACATTTAGTTGATTAACTACAATTAAACCCTGAATATTGAAGTTTTACCCTGCTCTCCCACACATAACCCTGAAAATTGTATTCTGAACCCGCTACCTGTAGCTAACAATTACCCTGAAAGAGTTTAAGGCATAGTCTAACTTTAGTGTAAAAAAGGGTAAAATACAGCTACATACTCTGTTTAAAAAAAAAAGACCATTAAGTTATCACTTCATTACTTATCCATACTTACCAAGACCTACAAATATACCTAAGATTATTCTTGGAGTTAGTGTTAGCCCTGCTACGCTTGTCCTCGCTGCACTCGGGCTTGCTCCACTCCCCTCCTTGCCCCCAATTTCCACCCCCTCAATACCTCTACATTTATAGGTATGCTACCACACCCCTATTTCAACATCCTATCAACTTTCACCACTATACTCTACCCACCCTGTTTTAATCATCCTATCAGCTCCCACCTAATCATATACTCTCCACCTCACACTACTACCTATACACTTACCATCTGATCTTCTGCTATTCTGTCTAACAAATATTGCATCCTTACAACTATACTCCTTCTCTCACAATGTTATATTACTCCTTAGTACCCATTCTGCTAGTCACTTATGCACTTACCTTGTATGAAAATCAATCACTTACTGGTTATCAATACCCAAAAAGACAAACTATAACCCCAACTGGAAAACATTCCTCTCTCAGCTGTGCTAATAACATTGGGTCCAACACCACAACTTTTTCTCTTTTTCAATGTACCAATCCCTGGCACCTTAGCTCTAGATCTAAGCAATACTATAGATTTTTAAACTAACTCCTGTAGCTCATCAGTAAGTATAGTCCTAGCCTTATACTCAGTGGTGACATTCACCCCAACCCAGGCCCATCCACTTCTAATACATACACCCCTACTACCTGTAACCTAAGCCATAAAACTATAAAATAGTAGACTAGCTAACTCTCTCCTGGCTTGTCATCTCAATATTGGGAGTATTAATAACAAAATACGTGAACTGCATGCACTCCTGGATGTCCACTCCCCTGAGATTCTCTGTTTATCTGAGACCT
The DNA here is from genome assembly GCF_019279795.1 of Protopterus annectens. Lineage (NCBI taxonomy): Eukaryota > Metazoa > Chordata > Ceratodontiformes > Protopteridae > Protopterus > Protopterus annectens. The sequence continues at coordinate 1,077,374,210 of NC_056730.1, read as the reverse complement.
GGTTAAACCCCAACACTACAGACAATGAAGTGCTACCACCTGGGTATAACATACCCAGGCTGGATCATGTTTCCAGGAAGGGGGTGGGGTGGGGTAGCAATACTCTACAAATCTGAGTTGAAAGTAACCATAGCTGTTAATCAACCACTTCAGATTAGTAATTCAGAAATTCTTGCTGACAGACTACAAATTAACAAAAGTAAATACATAAAAATAATCTGTATGTACATTCCCCTGGGTAATAATATAACCACACTTGAAGACACCCTACACTGGCTAGCATGTCACTACCCCCAATTAACCCTACTGTTTGGAGACTTTAACATAGACTGGGGCACCTGTTCCTTAGAATCCCCTACTACCCACATTAACCTGCATGCATTTTCGCAAATTATAACTACCCCTTCCAGGCTAGGTAAACCCAACCAAAAGGAAAGCATACTCGACTGAATACTCGTAAATAGTAATCCCCAACTGTACAATGCTGGTATCCTCCCCATTGACCTAAGTGACCATCTTCTCGCTTATATAGTTAAACAAAAAGTCAATAATCCACTAATACCATTGCTCAGAAAAGTCAGAAACAAAAATGACTTTGACCCTACCAAATTCCAGCAGGAACTTAACTCCTATAATTGGTCTATGCTAACTCACCTCCCTTTGGAGGAGACAGTTGTATATTCCAACAATAAATTTCTTGAAATCCTTAACTGGCATGCATCTGCCCGGTTAAAGTGAACTAAAGCAAAAACTGTACCATGGCTTTCTAAAATGTTTCGACTAAAAATTACTAACAGAAACAAACTTTGGGCTCTGTGGTGCTCTACTAAAGACCACCATGATCAAGTTAAATACCAACAAGCTAGGAATGAAACCAAAAAATCTATCTTACAAGACAAAAAACAACACTACTGTAATTTACAGACAGTCAACCAGAACAACCCTCAGAAGTTCTGGGCAGGTCTGAATAATCTGCTTCATCCTGGTAAAACTTCCACACCTATCCCCACTGCTACCACTGATAAATCCCCTGAGGATATCTTGGACAGTTTTAATTATTTCTTTACTGAGACAATTCAAGCTCTAGCTAGCCAATTACCTTCTAGCTCTCCCGACCCTGAAAGTACCACCCATATAAACTTACTTTCTTTCAGCTTCCAACCAGTGTCCACATCATTTATTCACACCTTAATCAAAAAAATTAAAACTTACCACTCTCTCCACTGACCAACTCCCTGCCGAATTCCTTCAAAAATCAGCTGATGCTATTGCTTATCCAGTTTCAATACTAATTAATCATACCATAGCTGAGGCTAAACTTCCCACCATTTGGAAAACATCCTTTATTATCCCACTACATAAAGGAGGTTCTTCCACTGAATTATCCAACTACAGAACGATAGCTATACTTTCTCCACTTGCAAAGATCATGGAAAAATGTATACACAAACAATTCATGCACCACCTAATCCAGAATCACCTCTTGGCCGATATCCAACATGGCTTCCATCCACACCATAGCACAACCTCTGCCCTGCTAGCTTTTACCAATACCATTAATAATGACCGTAACAATAATCAAATATCCTCAGCCCTCTTCTTGGATCTTTCTAAGGCATTTGACATGGTGGATCATCATCTATTGATTCACACCCTGCAGACTTTCTGCCTAGATTCTAAAGCCCTTTTTCTTCTTCTACTTCTTCTTTTGGCTGCTCCCATTAGGGGTTGCCACAGCAGGTCAACTGTTTCCACTTCTTCCTGTCCTCTGCATCTTGCTCTGTCACACCAACCACCTGCATGTCCTCTCTCACCACATCCATAAACCTTGTCTTAGGCCTTCCTCTTTTCCTGTTACCTGGCAGCTTCATCCTTAGCATCTTTTTCCCAATATACTCTGCATACCTCCTCAGCACATGTCCAAACCAACGTAATCTTGCCTCTCTGGCTTTGTCTCCAAACCTTCCAACCTGGGCTGACCCTCTAATATACTTATTCCTAATCCTGTCCATCCTCGTCACACCCAGTGCAAATCTTATCTTCAACTCTGCCACGTCAAGCACTGACTCCTGGCTTTCTGTCAATGTCACTGTCTCCAACCCATATAACATAGCTGGTCTCACTACCCTCTTGTAGACCTTCCCTTTCACTCTTACTGGTACTCGTCTGTCACAAATCACTCCTGACACTCTTCTGCACCCACTCCATCCTGCCTGTATTCTCTTCTTCACCTCTCTTCCACACTCACCATTACTCTGAATTGTTGATCCCAAGTACTTATACTCATCAACTTTCACCACCTCTACTCCCTGCATCCTCACCATTCCTCTGTCCTCCCTCTCATTCACACACATATATTCTATCTTAGTCCTGCTGACTTTCATTCCACTTCTCTCTAGAGCATATCTCCACCTCTCCATTGTCTCCCCCACCTGTTCTCTACTCTCACTACAGATCACAATGTCATCTGCAAACATCATAGTCCATGGGGACTCCTGTCTGATCTTGTCTGTCAACCTGTCCATCACCATTGCAAATAAGAAAGGGCTCAGAGCTGATCCTTGATGTAATCCCACCTCCACCTTAAACGCATCCATCAATCCCACCGCAGACCTCACCACTGTCAAACTACGCTCGTACATATCCTGTACCACTCTTACATACTTCTCTGACACTCCAGACTTCCTCATACAATACCACAACTCCTCTCTAGGCACCTGCCATATGCTTTCTCTAAATCCACAAAGACACAATGCAATTTCTTCTGACCTTCTCTGTACTTCTCCATCAACACTCTCAGAGCAAACATTGCATCTGTAGTGCTCTTTCCTGGCATGAAACCATACTGCTGATCACTAATCATCACCTCCCTTCTTAACCTAGCTGCCACTACTCTTTCCCATAACTTCATGCTGTGACTGATAAGTTTAATCCCTCTGTAGTTACTACAGCTCTGCACATCACCCTTATTCTTAAAAATCGGTACCAAAACACTTTTTCTCCATTCCTCAGGCATCCTCTCACTTTCCAAGATTTCATTAAACAATCTAGTTAAAAACTCCACTGCCATTTCACCTAAACACCTCCATGCTTCCACAGGTATGTATATGCCCTTCAATGGTTTAAATCCTACCTCAGTGGGAGGCAGCAGGCTGTTCTCTGGCAGAATAAGCTCTCTAACCTATCACCTAACACCCCTGCTGTCCCACAATGCTCCAAATTAGGGCCCCTACTGTTTTCCATCTTTATTAACGACCTAAATACTGTCATCCCTAATATCAGCTGTATCCAGTATGCTGATGACTTCACCCTGATTTGCTCAGCTACATCTCCTGCAGACTTGAGATCTGCTACCCAGTCCACCTTTAATACTATAGAAAACTGACTCTCTGAACGTCGATTCTTACTAAATCCCAAAAAAGCTAAAATGCTGCTATTCTCACCCACACAAAGGTCCACTGCTTTTACCTTTGTCATAAATGCAAAAGATGGGACAATATTCTCCCCTGACCCTTCTATAAAACTACTAGGCGTCATTATTGATAATAACCTAAAATTTGACCTACATGTAAACCAATTGATCAAGACCATCAATAAAAAACATGGGTCACTATACAGAATTAAAGCCTTCTTAACCCCTCCAGCTAAGATCATCATAGCCCACTCTCACCTACTGTCAACACTTCTATATGCTTTCCCCTTTCTCTCTAATCTAAACAAGTCTGTACTTAACAGACTGTCAACATGTTATAATCACATTGCCAGGTTTGGCATAGGTCTGCCTTTTAGAACACACCACTGCATCAACCTTAAACAACTTGAGTGGCTGGAACTTCCCAGTCTTATCCAATTTAACCTTCTAATTGTGGCCAAGAAAATCCTCCATAACTCAGCTTATACACCAGCTCTTAAGAATATTATCACCCCCTATAACAATCCAAGACTGCTTCGCTCCTCAAACAAACTACTAATTCAAACTATCAAAACTGACAATGTAGCCGGTGACTTCCTCTTTGCAAACTCTGTTGGTAGAGTTTGGAACCTACTCCCAGCTGATATTACATTGCTCTCCTCCCTAACCCAATTTAAAACCAGACTTAAACTACATCTGGCTCTAAACTGGCTTTGCCACTGTAACCAGCCTGGCTAACTCTTATCTTAAATGTTAATTACTAGTCAGTTTACTGTAAAATTTTCCCGATTGTAACCTGGGGGAAACTCTAACCTGAGAATTTGTTTTTACATTCTTTGTGCATATCAAATCTGTACATTTCTTCATTGTTTTAAATGTTATTGTTTGTTTCGGAGCTTTTCTCCCTGGGCCTCCAGTGAAAATGGACATGATTCCAGTTGGACTATCCCGGTCAACAAATGCAAAATAAAATAAATAAATAAATAAATTTAAAGGTGGGTAGGTTAGAAATAGCTCTGGTGGTTGGAGGTAGGGAGTTTCATTTTTTTTCTATTTAGTATTGGTATAGGCTTTGTAATGCCGCGGTGGTACAGCAGTAGCATTGTTACCTCACAGCAAGAGGTTCTCCCGTTTGATTCTCAGCTGGGCTTGGGAGAGCCTTCTGTGTTGAGTCTGCATGTCCTCCCCCCGGTTGGGTAGCATTTGAAAGACATGTGTGTGTAAATGGGCATGCCTTTGTTGAAGGTTGAGTGTCGAGCTGGCACCTTGGTATTTCGTAAAAATCTATTGCCAATCATTAGCGGACCGGAGTTCTGCTGTGGTGACCCCTTACCGGGAAAAGCCGAAAGACAAACAACGATATTGGTATAGGCTTTGTCTGGGGGATTTATTTGGTTTATTTATAGTGAGAAGTTGTTTGTCTTCTGATCTAAGAGTTCTTTTAGGGAGTGGATTAAGTACCTGGAAGACAATCTGTAAAACTGCAGCGAGGTAAGAGGTAAGACAAGCCCTGATAACTTTAAAGGCAGTAACACAAGCTGCTTGATTATTGTTAAGATACACTTAAGTTAGTCAGTATTCCAGTGAATTTGGCTTGAAATGAGGCTATAGTAGTTGGAGAACAACTGAGCTGAGGGGAAGGCTAATCACGTATTTCAATGGGATGCAGTTACTCCCCCCCCCACCCCCCCCAACAGATGGTTTTCCATGAAAAAGCAATCAATGAGGTAGAATGTTTATGGATACAAAGACAAGGGGTACAGATTCAATAAAGCCTACATGGGCCACTAAAACTGTGTGTGCATTGCAGCATGGCATGCGCACTATAGCACACCACTTTGTATTCAGTAAGTGGCTCTACACAATGTGTAGAGCTATACAACGAACATGGTAAACATTGTGGCATGCTAATTTCAGCATAAGCAGATGAATTGTATGCTAATCAACCAATCTAAGATGGAGGAACTATTCAACAAGATAAAGCAATTGCGTAGACTTGGTGCAGGTTTTCCCTGAGAATTCCAAAACCTACTGGAATAAAACCACAGAAAATAGTCTACATGAAAAGAATGTTAGGAGCAGCTGCTGCTCTTATTTATGTGTATGTGCAGCAGAGCCATGTCTATGCTGCTACTGCTAAAAGACCACGGCAAAGAAAAAGAAGTGTGTTTAGATCTACATTGGATAGAAACTATATAGCACTACAGGGTGGATAGAGACACACTACAGGAACTCTACAACCTCTGTCCACAGCTGAGAGCATTGGTTAACTGAGTTGAACCAATATTGGTAAAAACTAAGGTATGTGTAGCACTTAGAATATTAGTTACAGGAACATAGAATATTAGCTACAGGAACCTTCTAGAGACCAACATGGAACATGGTGGAGTGTCACAGGCATCATTATCCAGTATTGTCTAACAATTCCTGAATGCTATGCTTCAACATGCCAGTGGTCACATATATTTTCCCCTACACCTGAGGATAGAGCCACAACTATGCAAGAGTTCTACCTTGTAGCACACTACTCTGAAGCTTTGGGTGCCATAGAGTGCATGCACATTGAAATCAAAGCACCACCTGGGGAACAGGAAAGGGTGTGCAAAAACAGAAAGTGCTTCCACTCCATTAACTGCCAAGTCATGTGTAATGTTAAAGGAATCATCCTAAATGTGAGTGCTGGGAACCCAGACAGTGGGTCTATATTAGATCAGCGAACGCTTAAAAAAGCGAATGCTGATTGATCGACCTTATGTAAGTGAAAGCTTACAATCTCGAACTGTCAGTTCAGCGATTTTTTTTCCTAGGGAAAAAAATTGCTGATCCAAAACACATACACACAACACAAGCACACCAAACAAACAGAAATCCACACACATACACCTAAAATCTGACACCTAACCCTACACTAAACTATGCACACACCACTAACTATCCACTTACCTTAACCCAAACCCTAACCCTAAGGTACGTCACTATCACACACTCACCTCACCCGCTCCCTAACCCTAACTCACCTAAACCCGCCCTAACCTTCACGTCCACAGAATCGCACACATACCTAACCCGAGCCCTAACCCTAACTCACCTAACCCACCCTAACACTCACATCCACACAATCACACACTTATCTGAATCCAACCTGTAACTTTCCACCACAGCACTGAAAATACCGAAGCAACAGAAACGGACAACCGAATTCTGTCCCTAGGAAAAAATTTGGGTTTCTGTTGCTTTGATATTTTGAACATTCGCTAAAATAAGGATGATCAATCAGCGTTCACTTGTTTAAGCATTCGCTGATCTAATATAGACCCCAGACAGTTACCACAACTCATATATCTGGCAAGATTCTCAACTGTACTCATACAAAAAACCACAAGAAAACAAGAAAATGCAAATATGGCACCAACGCTCCACTATTTTATTCCAAGTTACAACGATTTGGTACCTCGGCCACTCACCTTCAAGGAACAAAGTAACATCCACTTAATAACCATTTATATACATATACCAACAAGCAATCACATAATCAAGTATCCCGATTAAACAATTATCATAATTTACACATCTTTGAACAATTAATGCAATATTTAACCCCAGAATCCCTTGTTATAAGGTGTTTAAAACTTCTTAAACATCAGTATAACATAATAAATATATATGTGTGTGTGTATATTAGTAGAGAACAAAGTTTTATAATTCAGAATTAATTTAGTGTCTAATTCTAAAAGCTTTCCTGTATAATCATCCCCTCTAGGCAAAAAAGATTTGGCAAGAACACAGTAAAAGAATCCAGAGTCCACACCCCCATGTGTTTCCATAAAGTGCTTAGCCACAGGACTAATTTTATTCTTATTTCTGATATCACCCAGATGTTCTAAATCTAAAATATGGACTTTAACCCTACATTTTGTCTGACCCACACACCACTTTGGTTTAGAACAATTACAACCTATAATGTATACTACTCCTGCAGAATTACAATTGAAAAAGTCCTTTGCCATATACTGCCTCCCATTAATTTTCATGCCTGGTAAATTTCTAATCCTAGGACATAGACGACAATGGTCACATGCAAACATACCAAATGACTGCCTAATCACATTCCTGGGGTCATATAGATAATTCAACATTTCTTTGCTAGAATCATATATATATATATATATATATATATATATATATATATATATATATATATATATATATATATATATATATATATATATATATATATATATATATATATATATATATATATATATATATATTATGATATATTGTTCTTTAAGAAGTTTTAAACACCTTGTAACAAGGTATTTTTGGGTTAAACATTGCATTAATTGTTCAAGGATGTGTAAATTATGCTAATTGTTTAATTGGGATACTTGATTATGTGATTGCTTGTTGATGTATGTATATAAATGGTTATTAAGTGGATGTTACTTTGATCCTTGAAGGTGAATGTCCGAGTTACCAGATTGTTATAACTTGGAATGAAAGTATGGAGCACTGGTGCTATTTTTGTATTTTCTTGCGGTTTTTGTATGAGTTTAGTTGGATTTAGTTGGCTCTATTGCTCTAAATATGTCACAATCAGCAAGCATTACCGGGTTTGAAAGTTTACCCAGTAATTTAGGTTTTTTGGGCATGTTAAACGAATGAGAGAAGAAGTTAGCACAAAATTATTCCTGGAGTGTGGTGAGCAACAGCAATCATGAGTGGAGATTTGATCAGCTGGAAAAGCTGATGGCCAAGGAGCTTGCACTGTTTTATGACACCCATTTGCTAGAGAAATATGTAAGCCTCAATATTACACCTAGGGGCTTACAGCTGGATTGCCTTCCTGCTGTGGACTTTGTGGAGGACAAGGCTGACTTGTTTGATGAGTGGAAACAAGTCTCTCTTCAGTGCACGATTGGCTGGTTGCGTGTGCTCATAAAAATAAATGTAAGGGCACATGAGAAGCTAAAGGAAGATATAGTTCAGCTTCAGAATTAAATAATGTCCAAAGCTTGCTATCAAGGGCAGATGGTACATATTAATGGTAAAATTAGCAAGACTGAAGTGGAGATTATACAACATAAGAAAAAGAAACTATTGGGGGACGGAGCCTGAATGGCTAACTGAAAACAGCAGTATTTTAGAGCTCCATATAACTAGTTAAATAAGACAGGAAAAAATATTATTTTTTTCCTTCAAAGTATAAAATCTTATAGATAAAGGACTTGTTGTTGTTGTGTCTTTCGGCTTTTCCTGGTTAGGGGTCGCCACAGTGGAACTCCGGTCCACTAATGATTGGTAGTTGATTTTTACGTGCCGAGTTACCAGCCCTGATGCACAACCTTCAACGAAGGTACACCCATTCACGCATGTGTCCACACAGAAGACGCTCTAGCTGAGAATCGAACCGGACAGTGTCTTACTGCATATAAAAGACTAATTTACATAATTAGAAACTTTGGTGAAGTTTTACAAATAATTTCCTGTCCAAAAGCTTGGAGATATATTCACTTGTTAAAATGAGCAACTCAAAGAATTCTCACCAGAATGCTGCCCTAGAGATGGAACTACAACAGATGACATCTACCCTGCAGAAGCTGTCTTTGAAGATGGATGATTTTAAAGAGAACCTGGAAAATCTTAAAACAAGCAGTCAAAAACAGGCTGACACCCTCAATGAAATGCTACAACAACACCAGACAAGGAGAACAGGAATAGAGGTTTCTCTAAATGACGTAGAAAGCAGATATAAGGAAGAGGAAACACAGAAAGAACTGCTTCTTAAACAAAACACTTGGTTGGTTAATAAAGTAGATGACTTGGAAAATAGGGAGAGGAGAAATAACATCAGGATTTTCGGATTACCTGAAAACACAGAAGGTGAGGATATTATTTCCTTTTTATCAAGCTGGCTCCCTGACTTTTTAAATTTGAAAGAAGGACTTTCCTTTGGCATTGAAAGGGCACACAGAGCTCTTGGGAAACCTAACAATAATTCAAACTCTCCTCCTAGGTCAATAATTATCAAATTTCTTTCATACTTGGACTAGGAACTGATTTTAAGATCTGCTTGGAGGAAGGCACCTCTAACATATAAACAGAGCCTGATAAGATTTGATAACGACTATTCATCTAGAATAACAGAACAAAGGAAAAAAGTGTGGCCAATGATAAAGTTTCTGAAACAAAATAACACCAAGGCACAACTTGCATATCCAGCTATGATAAGAATACTGTATGCCAACAAGATGAGGACTTTTATTGACTTAGAGGAAGCCTCTTATTTATTAAAACTAATAATGTGATTACTTTGCCAGAAGATATGGATTGGATGTCACCTTCTCTCAAGAGAACAAAAGAAACAAATGTCTGGACAGATGTCAAAAAGAAGAAGCAAAAGACTGATACTGTTACAGTCAAATCTCTCAAAGCATCTACTATGATATGAATTGTTTTAACATTACTTTAAAGGACCAATTTTACTGCTTCGAATTTTAAAACAAAGGTAACTAACTACTGGAATCTTTATCTATATTTTTTGAAAATAGATGACACATGAAAGTTTTCACATTACCTCAGGTATGTAAAACAGGGTACTTTTCTTTCAAAGAAGGAGGGTTATATAGCACATAAAAATATTTATACTGTAAATCAACATACATAGCATATGTGTATTTTCTCTTAATTTTCTCTTTTTTCTATTTTTACATCCAGAGCGGATTTCTGACAGATGACATCAACTCCTATGTCTGTATCGAACATGCTGGAGGACAACATATTTTATGAGTTATTTACCATGGATGACATAAAAAGAGCATATGATTTATGGAACACTAATCTCACCACATTATGGGAAGAAAAAATTATCACTGAAAATCTTTATAATTATTTACGGAGCCCATGCCCACATTTACCTTACTTTTTTGGAATACCAAAGCCACACAAGAACAGAGAAGACCCACATTATTGACCGGTGGTAGCAAGTGGGGGTTCCCTTACTGAAGCCACAGCCATTTACCTTGATTACTTGCTGAAACCTCTAGCAGAAAAGAATAAGTCATGCATAAGAGATTCAATGGATTTTTTGAAGGAAATAAAAAACATTACAGTGGAAGCTGACAGTATTTTGGTAACTATTGATGTGGAATCCTTGTATACAGTGCTCCCTCACAATTACTGTATAACAGCAGCTATGGAGTCTTTTAAGAAACATAATTAGGGTACACAGGCACAGCTGCAAAAGTTAAGCAAGCTCATTAATCTTGTACTGGACTTCAATTTCTTTACTTTCAATGGCAAACACTACAAACAAAAAACTGGTATAGCAATGGGGGCTGCCATGGCTTCCAGCATAGCTAACAGAGCTCTGGGCAAATGGGAGGAGGACTTTGTGTTAAACAACACAGATTACATGCAGCATATCACATGCTATTTACGTTTTATTGATGATGTCTTTATTGTGTGGGAAGGTGACACCTTGCAGCTTGGAGATTTCATGAATTACCTCAATCAAACAACCCCCTTCCTGAAGTTTACCTCTTCCCATAGCTGTACATCAACCACTTTCTTAGATAAGCAGATTTCCAAGGACACCAACAATAACAGAATCACCACTGATCTATTCAGAAAACCAACAAGGGTTAACTTATTACTCCACAGTAAAAGTCTACATCTTACAAAAACCAAGTATAATGTAGTGAAGTCCCAAGGCTATAGATTAGCTAGAATTACCACAGAGATGGAACCATTTATGAGAAACCTGAACAACTTAGAGAATGATTTTCTAGTGAGAGGCTATGAAAGTCAGATGTTAAAAAACATCCTGGAACCCATTATATAACTAAAAAGGACTGAAGCACCTTCACTCAACCTCCTCAGTAGAAAAATGTTAAGTAATTCCACAGAGAATAACAAATGCAAAAATAGCTGCATCCTGACATACACTTTGGTTTATCACAGTATCAAAAATATTATTGAAGAAAACTGGGACATTGTCACAGGAAACCCTTTTCCGATTAACATCTTAGGTTAAGCCCCATCATTTGTTTACAGGCAGGCCAGGAACATTAGAAGTTTTGTTGAATTTAAACCTAGACCATGTGAGAAAAGCACTAAGAGATGTGAAACTAATTGTATATTTTGTATATTTATACAGCAAGGTAATAGTTTTTATTTCTCTTATTTAAAGATCATTAAAACCAGTGCAGGGAGTGACTGTAACACTAAAAAAGTAATTTACAGGGCACAGTGCAATGAATGTGATGCATTCTATGTGGGCAAGACTGTAAATAAACTCAAGCGTAGGGTTTCATGTCATCTGTCAGAAATCCGCTCTGGATGTAAAAATAATGCACTAGCCAAACACCTTTCTCTTCATAAAAGACACAGGTTTTAAGTTGCAGATCCTGGATTGCATAGATATGGGTGATCTTGAAGGAGACATCCCGAATATTCTGGAGAAACATGAACTCATGTGGCAATTAAAGCTGAACACTTTTAGGAAGCTTGGACTAAACTACGACTGTTCAATTAAAAGTGCACTGGAACTTAGAAAATTGCCACATTGTTTACATGACTAATTGTATTTTATTTTATTTTATTCTATAAATTAGTTTTAAATACCATTTTAAATCAGTTGAAATTTAAGCGTATATTTTGTTTCCATCATCATACATACATTTTTTCTTATTTTTATTTTTTCTGGTTCTTTTTTCCACTTTATTCAAAATGATGTGTGATAATAATACTAATTATACAATTATATATGTTTTTATAGATTGTTTTTAGGGTTCTTGTACACAGACCTGAAGAAGTCTAGAAGGACGAAAGCGATCTTTGTTAACAATAGGTTATGAAAATAGAAATTGATTTTTACATGCAAAATGTATATGCATATATTTATATATATTTTTTGATTGCCAAATGAACTAAGGTTGATATATTTCCAGCCATGTAGTATATTGTCTTGGATAAAATCACAGACTTAATAATCTACTTAATAATTTGGTTAAATAAGAGGTACCACATCATTATAAATTTTATTTAAAGTACATAAGGGTTATATATTATTATGACAGCTACTAAGTAGGGCAGGACCAGCTTGAATGTCACACTAATGGGGGAATGGATGTGAATTTAACATGTGTACCAATAACACTTTGTTGTATAGCACAATAAACCACTCCCATGCCTGATAAAAAGTCTATATATATATTTAGAAAGCTAGTGAGGAAATTATTACTCTATTTTTGTTTTACTTGGATCGCTTGTCTGTGTACTTAATAAAGGATTTTCGACTGGAAACAGACTGCCTGCCTTGCTTGGATTACATTCAAATACTTAGTAATGCTGTACAATTATATATTTTCTATTATTACTTTTTGTTTTGTTTTGACTTAAGACAAGTTTACGTTCACTACTTCTACTACTATTGTCTGATCTGATTAATATACAGTGATTAACTAGTAATATATGGACTGAAAATCTTCCACACAGATAAGTTTCTTACACTGTTTTGTTTTTGGACCCTCTACACTTTAGTGGGTTGTTTTGAGACTTCAGGGATACCACAGAGATTACTTGTTTTTTGTTGGTATTTGGTTTCTGAGACCAAGGGTTTTTGTTCCATCAAAGGATCCCTTAATTGGTGTGGAATTCCAGCATTTTAAGACATGGATAATGACAGGCTAAAAGATTTACTAACTGTACCTATCTGGAATGATACAGAAGCAGATAAGATATAAATGGATACAGAAAATGGACAGTGAAGAATCTGCCCAGAAAATATGAATTCAGAGACGTTTTGTAAACTAGAAAAGCAAGTGAAATGCATCCAATGTCTCTACTGGGAGCACATTTATTTACAACAAAGCATAGATAAGAAGAGACTACCCCGGGGACTTAGATTGAACAAAAGACCAATGTGGAAAAGTATGGATGATTCACGTTCTAAGGAATGGGAAGATATTTTAGAGGATGCCAGCTACAAACTTATTCATTTGCTAGTAAGGAACAACCTTAGTCTGCAGGAAGCTACAGAGGCTGACATCACATCTTTAAAAACAACATTGGAAAATGAGAACCACAATAACCTAGATGCTAAATTTGAGCTGCTTAAAGAAAGAGTGAAAGGATATGAGCAGTCCATTAAAGAAAGAAAGATTAATAAAATGAAACGAGATTGACTGGACAAAGATGATCCTGGGAGACTTACTAGGAGGTACAATAATAATAATAACAACAACAGGAGAACCAACAACAGACAAGGTTTTAGTTATTACAGGGGATATAAAGGAAAGTATAACTGTGCCAGCAGACCTCAATGGGATTTTCCCAGGGGAGATCCTCGCACAAAACCAGACAGGGGCACAATACCGGACCACCAGGAGACTGCCCCTCCAACATCTCATTCCCCACAATCCCAATCCCCTCTAGCTATCAACACTCCGCAGAAGCCTTTGACATCACAGAAGCATCAGGACAGGAACATAAGCCACAGCAGCAACCAGAAATGACAGAGAGTTCTACAGGACGAATTACAGGACTACCAGGACAACCGGGACCACAGACAATCCAGCTATCAGGAGTAGCAGCACCTTCACAGAGACCAGTTTCTTCAGGAAGACCAATATCGACTGCACAGACATCAACCACCACACCAATACCAAAGCCAGCACCAGTATCAGAACAAGAACAATGACCACCACCAGAGCCCCAGACCTTGTCCCTCTTACCAGGTCCCACATACCACAGCCACAGCGAGGAATACTGCTGCAACCCACCGAGATTCCAGAAAGCAGAGGAGGAATTCCAGAGGTCTCATACTCTATCCATGAACTCCCAGGGAGACAGGAGAACCAAACAGTGGACAGGGGTGAGGGAAATACAATACCTGGGCAATCCCGACTGGAACCCGGACTACAACCCAGGTCCCAGGCTCAGACGGAGGAACCAGCCACAATAACAGTTACAAAAACGACAACAACAGGCACCACAATAACAGGTGCTCCACTTATCCAGAACCACTCTGTTAAAGCACTGACTAAAGAGGAAACAAAGTGTATTGTCCAAAGGACTTACTTTTGTACCAAGCTGCAGGAGTGAGGTTGTTCAAATACTGATAGACCTTAAAATGTGTGAGGAAGCTCATCTTAAGGGTACAGTTTCATGGCAAAAGTAATGACACTGAAAATAAGCCTATTGATGAAACTATAAAAAGGCCTAGCAGCTATTGTCCACCACTCCATCAAACACTAGCTGCTTTCAAAGTGAAATGTGAGATGGATATCAGGAAACTGCTTAAAAAACCTCCTAAGAAAAAACTTTATAACTTAACACAGGGAGAAAGAAAAGCATTGCTTGAGCTAGGCAATGATAAATCCAGGCGTGTAATGAAGGCAGACAAGGGAGGAGGTATACTTGTGACTGATACCACTAGCTACAACCAAAAGATAGAGAACATGCTTTCAGATATTGGCAAAGGCTCTTGCTACCCCCATAGTGCCTTTTTTAGGCAAGGCTCAAAAGACAAACCCACCTCCATAGGTATCACAAGGGATAAGAAACTAAGAGTAATGCTACTCAACGCTAGAAGTCTGAACCTCAAGATGCACGCAATCGAAACTCTCCTTAGCATGGAGAACATCGATATCTGTGCAGTAACAGAAACCTGGTTCAGGACTCCCGAGAGCACCCCAGCACTACCAGGTTATACCTCATACCATGCTTTTCGGCCCCAAAACTTGGACCGAACCACAAAAGGAGGGGGAGTATCAATATTCATCAAAGATACCCACACCTCCAGGTTGGTGGCAAAGCAAGAAGCATCAGAGACTATCCATGTGCAACTAACAGTGGGTAAAACTGCCTTCCAGTTTATAGCCTGCTACAGACCACCCTCCCAAACCCAGAAACCCCACTCGGCCTTCCTGAGAACACTGGAAAATATGAAGGTCTCTCCGAACACCATTATATTGGGCGACTTCAACTACCCAAACATAGATTGGGAGCATTACTCTAGCTTCAACACCCTTGCCCAAAGGTTCCTAGAATTCATAAACTCAAATGCTATGGAACAACTTGTTACCACTCCCACAAGAGGGGAAAACATACTGGACCTGATCATCACCAACATGGGGACTCTATGCTCCAGACCAGAAGTGTATCCTTCACTGGTAAGATCAGACCATAAACTGATCTCACTGGATATTCACATCCCGACCCCACCCCCTGCCCAGAAAACCACAGTGAAAAACGTCTCTAAAGCAAATTTCACACTCCTCAAAACCGAGGTGGAATCCTTCAAAACCCCCGGGCCTGTGGAAAATATGGCCCAGACCGCAGAATCCTTTATAAATGCATTCTATGAACACCTTCAGGAATGCATGGGTCATGCAATCCCAAATAAAACCAAGACCCAATCCTCCAAAGGCAGACGACCTGTCTGGTGGACCCCAGCCATAAACAAACTATACAATAGAAGGAGGAAGCTACTACATGATAGAGCAAAATCCCAAAAAGGGAAGGCATCTCTGATCAGTATTAGCAAAAAACCAAGGGCACTCATAAAATTGTCAAAGGCCAGCTTCGAGAGAAAAATTGCACAGGACACTAAAGATAATCACAAGGCTTTCTTTAGTTATGTTAGGAACCTGGGTGGGAATTCACAGATATGCTCAGAATTAGTCCAAAATGACAAAAAAATACACTGATCCCACAGACATTGCCAACATCCTAGCTGACAGGTTCAGCGCAAACTTCTCCCCCCCCTCCCCACCAAAAGGGCAGATATCTATCCCAGCAGAGTGCTGCCCCCCCGACATCTCAGATGCTCAGTTGGGAGCCGCCCTCTCCAAAGCAAAAAACACAGCATCAATGGGACCAGATGGTGTCCCAGGCTGCGTCCTACATGAACTCCAAGAAGAGCTAAACCCAAACATAAAACTACTGTTCAATCTCAGCCTTACTACAGGATATGTACCCAAAGAGTGGCGTACAGCAACAGTGGTCCCTCTCCACAAAGGTGGTGCCTCAACGGACCCTGGAAACTATCGCCCCATAAGCCTGACTAGCTTGGTCTGCAAAGCTATGGAAAGGATCATTATGGACCTCATAAATAAAGATATTGGGGACCTACAGACACTGGATCCTACCCAGTTTGGCTTTGTTAAGGGCAGATCCTGCCTCTTAAACCTGGTTGACTTCTTTGAACGGTCACCAAGGCCATTGACGAAGGAAGGTGGTCCACACAGCCTATCTGGACCTCGCAAAGCCTTCGATACAATACCCCACTCGGGCATTATAGATAAGCTCACCAGCTTAAATATAAACCCCTATGTCACTAGATGGGTTGCAAACTGGCTCAAGGACAGAACCCACATGGTTAGAATTGCTGGAGCCATGTCAGACTCCAAACCAGTTACAAGTGGCGTCCCACAAGGCTCAGTCCTGGGACCTCTCTTGTTTGGTATATATTTCGGAGGTACAGGCCAACACGGAAGGACTGTGGCTGACCAAGTTCGCAGATGACTGCAAACTGGGTGCCATAATCGACTCTCCAGCCGACACAAGCATCCTCCAAAAGGGCCTCATAGAAACAGACAACTGGTGCCAGAGCCATGGCCTCAAGCTAAACGCCAAAAAGTGTATAGTCATCCCCTTTGGCAAAAACAAAGTGCCCACAAATTACCACATAGGTGGTAAACCATTAAGTACAGAAGAAGTCATTAGGGACCTGGGGACCCAAGTTGATAGCAATCTCTCATTTGACAACCACGTGGCCAAAGTGGTTAGAAAAACATTTTATATAGCCCACCTAATCATGAAGGGATTCACATCTAGATTAGGGGAGGTCATCGTGCCTCTTTACTCATCCCTCATCAGGCCCATAATCGAGTACAATGCCCCTTTTGGGATGTACCTTACCAAACACCTGCAGCAACTGGAAAGACCCCAAAAGTACCTCACCAAGAGGATCAAAGGGCTAAAACAGATGCCATATGCTGCCCGGTTAAAGAAACTCCAGCTCTACTCAGTGGCATACCGCCTGCTCAGAGGTGACCTGTGCCTGACGATAAGGCCATGTCCAACCCGAATTAAGGGACATGCTGCACCTCAAAAATCCAAATCCCATCGAGCTACACTCGAGAGACTTGAACCTCAGCACTGAAATAAATAGGACATGCTGGAGGGACAGATTCATAACCCAGAGGCTCCCTTCACTATGGAATAAAATCCCAGTCCAGGTTAGGCAGAGTCCCTCATTGACTCTCTTCAAGAGGAATCTTGATGAGTGGATGGGAGATCATAGGTTTACCCCGGGTATCACTTCTGTGTCACTGTTAGACAGAGGCACAGTATACTAACCTCGAAAAAGGGCATAGCAAAATTAATTTAAAATGGGTGGCGAAAGCCAAACATACTCTGGCTAGGCTTATAAATGCCCTAGGGCAGATAGCCTAGTATGAACCTATGAACCTATGAACCTATGCTGGAGGATAACAGATTTTATGAGTTATTTACCATGGATGACATAAAAAGAGCATATGATTTATGGAACACTAATCTCAACACTTTATGGGAAGAAAAACCTATCACTGAAAATCTTTATAATTATTTATGGAGCCCATGCCCACTTTTACCTTACTTTTTTGGAATACCAAAGCCACACAAGAACAGAGAAGACCCACCTTATAGACCAGTGGTAGCAATTGGAGGTTCCCTTACTGAAGCCACAGCCATTTACATTGATTACTTGCTGAAACCTCTAGCAGAAAAGAATAAGTCATACATAAGAGATTCAATGGATTTTTTGAAGAAAATAAAAAACATTACAGTGGAAGCTGACAGTATTTCGGTAACTATTGATGTGGAATCCTTGTACACAGTGCTCCCTCACAATTACTGTATAACAGCAGCTATGGAGTCTTTTAAGAAACATAATCAGGGTACACAGGCACAACTGCAAAAGTTAAGCAAGCTCATTAATCTTGTACTGGACTTCAATTTCTTTACTTTCAATGGCAAACACTACAAACAAAAAACTGGTATAGCAATGGGGGCTGCCATGGCTCCCAGCATAGCTAACATAGCCCTGGGCAAATGGGAGGAGGACTTTGTGTTAAACAACACAGATTACATGCAGCATATCACATGCTATTTATGTTTTATTGATGATGTCTTTATTGTGTGGGAAGGTGACACCTTGCAGCTTGGAAATTTTATCATTTACCTCAGTCAAACAACCCCCTTCCAGAAGTTTACCTCTTCCCATAGCTGTACATCAACCACTTTCTTAGATATGCAGATTTCCAAGGACACCAACAATAACAGAATCACCACTGATCTATAAAGAAAACTAACGAGGGTTAACTTATTACTCCACAGTAAAAGTCTACATCCTACAAAAACCAAGTATAATGTAATGAAGTCCCAAGGCTATAGATTAGCTCAAATCACCACAGAGATGGACCCATTTTTGAGAAACCTGAACAACTTAGAGAATGATTTTCTAGTGATAGGCTATGAAAGTCAGATGTTAAAAAACATCCTGGAACCCATTATAGAAGTGAAAAGGACTGAAGCACCTTCACTCAACCTCCCCAGTAGAAAAATGTTAAGTAATTCCACAGAGAATAACAAATGCAAAAATAGCTGCATCCTGACATACACTTTGGATTATCACAGTATCAAAAATATTATTGAAGAAAACTGGGACATTGTCACAGGAAACCCTTTTCTGATTAACAGCTTAGGTGAAGCCCCATCATTTGTTGATAGGAAGGCCAGGAACATTAGAAGTTTTGTTGAATTTAAACCTAGACCATGTGAGAAAAGCACTAAAAGATGTGAGACTAATTGTACATTTTGTATATTTATACAGCAAGGTGATAGTTTTTATTTCCCTTATTTAAAGAAGATCATTAAAACCAGTGCAGGGGGTGACTGTAACCCTAAAAAAGTAATTTACAGGGCACAGTGCAATGTATGTGGTGCATTCTATGTGGGCAAGACTGTAAATAAACTCAAGCGTAGGATTTCATGTCATCTGTCAGAAATCCGCTCTGGATGTAAAAATAATGCACTAGCCAAACACCTTTCTCTTCATAAAAGACACGCAGGTTTTAAGTTGCAGATCCTGGATCACATAGACATGGGTGATCTTGAAGGAGACATCCCGAATATTCTGGAGAAACATGAACTCATGTGACAATTAAAGATGAACTCTTTTAGGAAACCTGGACTAAACTACTACAGTTCAATTAAAAGTGCACTGGAACTTAGAAAACTGCCACATTTTTTACATGACTAATTGTATTGTATTTTATTTTATTCTTCAAATCGGTTTTAAATACCATTTTAAATCAGTTGAAATTTAAGCATATATTTTGTTTCCATCATCATACATACATTTTTTCTTATTTTTATTTTTTCTGGTTCTTTTTTCCACTTTATTCAAAATGATGTGTAATAACAATACTAACTAATTATACAATTATATAGGTTTTTAGGGTTCTTGTACACAGACCTGAAGAAGTCTAGAAGGACGAAAGCGATCTTTGTTAACAATAGGTTATGAAAATAGAAATTGATTTTTACATGCAAAATGTATATGTATATATTTATATATATTTTTGATTGCCAAATGAACTAAGGTTGATATATTTCCAGCCATGTAGTATATTGTCTTGGATAAAATCACAGACTTAATAATCTGCTTAATAATTTGGTTAAATAAGAGGTACCACATCATTATAAATTTTATTTAAAGTACATAAGGGTTATATATTATTATGACAGCTACTAAGTAGGGCAGGACCAGCTCAAATGTCACACTGATGGGGGAAGGGATATGAATTTAACATGTGTACCAATAACACTTTGTTTTACAGCACAATAAACCACTCCCATGCCTGATAAAAAGTATATATATATTTAGAAAGCTTGTGAGGAAATTATTACTCTATTTTTGTTTTACTTGGATCGCTTGTCTGTGCACTTAATAAAGGATTTTCGACTGGAAACAGACTGCCTGCCTTGCTTGGATTACTTTCAAATACTTAGTAATGCTGTACAATTATATATTTTCTATTATTACTTTTTGTTTTGTTTTGACTTAAGACGAGTTTACGTTCACTACTTCTACTACTATTGTCTGATCTGATTAATATACAGTGATTAACTAGAAATATATGGACTGAAAATCTTCCACACAGAGAGGTTTCTTACACTGTTTTGTTTTTGGACCCTCTACGCTTTAGTGGGTTGTTTTGAGACTTCGGGGATACCACAGAGATTACTTGTTTTTTGTTAGTACTTTGGTTTCTGAGACCAAGGTTTTTGTTCCGTCAAAGGATCCCTTAATTGGTGTGGAATTCCAGCATTTTAAGACATGGATAATGACAGGCTAAAAGATTTACTAACTGTAGCTATCTGGAATGATACAGAAGCAGATCAGATACAAATGGATACAGAAAATGGACAGGGAAGAACGAGCCCAGAAAATATGAATTCAGAGACGTTTTGTAAACTAGAAAAGCAACTGAAATGCATGCAGGTTTTTACTGGGAGCACATTTATTTACAACAAAGCATAGATAAGAAGAGACTACCCCGGGGACTTAGATTGAACAAAAGACCAATGTGGAAAAGTATGGATGATTCACGTTCTAAGGAATGGGAAGATAGTTTAGAAGATGCCAGCTACAAACTTATTCGTTTGCTAGTAAGGAACAACCTTAGTCTGCAGGAAGCTACAAAGGCTGACATCACATCTTTAAAAACAACATTGGAAAATGAGAACCACAAAAACCTAGATGCTAAATTTGAGCTGCTTAAAGAAAGAGTGAAAGGATATGAGCAGTCCATTAAAGAAAGAAAGATTAATAAAATGAAACAAGATCGACTGGGCAAACATGATCCTGAGAGACTTACTAGGAGGTACAATAATAATAATAACAACAACAGGAGAACCAACAACAGACAAGGTTTTAGTTATTACAGGGGATATAAAGGAAAGTATAACTGTGCCAGCAGACCTCAATGGGATTTTCCCAGGGGAGATCCTCGCACAAAACCAGACAGGGGCACAATACAGGACCACCAGGAGACTGCCCCTCCAACATCTCATTCCCCACAATCCCAATCCCCTCTAGCTATCAACACTCCACTGAAGCCTTTGACATCACAGAAGCATCAGGACAGGAACATAAGCCACAGCGGCAACCAGAAATGACAGAGAGTTCTACAGGACAAATTACAGGACTACCAGGACAACCGGGACCACAGACAATCCAGCTATCAGGAGTAGCAGCACCTTCACAGACCCCAGTTTCTTCAGGAAGACCAATATCGACAGCACAGACATCAACCACCACACCAATACCAAAGTCAGCACCCGTACCAGAACAAGAACAACGACCACCACCAGAGCCCCAGAGCTTGTCCCTCTTACCAGGCTCTCCCATACCACAGCCATAGCGAGGAATACTACTACAACCCACCAAGATTCCAGAAAGCAGAGGAGGAATTCCAGAGGTCTCATACTCTATCCACGAACTCCCAGGGAGACAGGAGAGCCAAACAATGGACAGGGGTGAGGGAACTACAATACCTGGGCAATCCCGACTGGAACCCAGACTACAGCCCAGGTCCCAGGCTCAGACGGAGGAACCAGCCACAATAACAGGTACAAAAATGACAACAACAGGTACCACAATAACAGGTGCTCCACTTATCTGGAACCACTCTGTTAAAGCACTGACTGAAGAGGAAAAAAAGTGTATTGCCCAAAGGACTTACTTTTGTACCAAGCTGCAGGAGTGAGGTTACTCATATACTGATACACCTTAAAATGTTTGTGAGGAAACTCAACTTAAGGGTACAGTTTCATGACAAAAGTAATGATACTGAAAATAAGCCTACTGATGAAACTATAAAAAGGCCTAGCAACTATTGTCCTCCACTACATCAAACACTAGCTACTTTCAAAGTGAAATGTGAGATGGATATCAGGAAACTGCTTAAAAAATCTGCTAAGAAAAAACTTTATAACTTAACACAGAGAGAAAGAAAAACATTGCTTGAGCGAAGCAATGATAAATCCAGGCATGTAATGAAGGCAGACAAGGAAGGAGGTATACTTGCGACTGATACCACTAGCTACAACTAAAAGATAGAGAACATGCTGGAGGATAACAGATTTTATGAGTTATTTACCATGGATGACATAAAAAGAGCATATGAGTTATGGAACACTAATCTCACCACATTATGGGAAGAAAAACTTATCACTGAAAATCTTTATAATTATTTATGGAGCCCATGCCCACGTTTACCTTACTTTTTTGGAATATTAAAGCCACACAAGAACAGAGAAGACCCACCTTATAGACTGGTGGTAGCAACTGGAGGTTCCCTTACTGAAGCCACAGCCATTTACCTTGATTACTTGCTGAAACCTCTAGCAGAAAAGAATAAGTCATACATAAGAGATTCAATGGATTTTTTGAAGAAAATAAAAAACATTACAGTGGAAGCTGACAGTATTTTGGTAACTATTGATGTGGAATCCTTGTACACAGTGCTCCCTCACAATTACTGTATAACAGCAGCTATGGAGTCTTTTAAGAAACATAATCAGGGTACACAGGCACAACTACAAAAGTTAAGCAAGCTCATTAATCTTGTACTGGACTTCAGTTTCTTTACTTTCAATGGCAAGCACTACAAACAAAAAACTGGTATAGCAATGGGGGCTGCCATGGCTCCCAGCATAGCTAACTTAGACCTGGGCAAATGGGAGGAGGACTTTGTGTTAAACAACACAGATTACATGCAGCATATCACATGCTATTTATGTTTTATTGATGATATCTTTATTGTGTGGGAAGGTGACATCTTGCATCTTGGAGATTTTATCACTTACCTCAATCAAACAGCCCCCTTCCAGAAGTTTACCTCTTCCCATAAATGTACATCAACCACTTTCTTAGATATGCAGATTTCCAAGGACACCAACAATAACTGAATCACCACTGATCTATTCAGAAAACCAACACTGGTTAACTTATTACTCCACAGTAAAAGTCTACATCCTACAAAAAACATGTATAATGTAGTAAAGTCCCAAGGCTATAGATTAGCTCGATTTACTACAGAGATGGAACCATTTTTGAGAAAACTGAACAACTTAGAGAATGATTTTTTAGTGAGAGGCTATGAAAGTCAGATGTTAAAAAACATCCTGGAACCCATTATAGAACTGAAAAGGACTGAAGCACCTTCACTCAACCTCTCCAGTAGAAAAATAAGTTTTTCTTTCTTTTATTTTTACTTTTTGTTTTGTTTTGACTTAAGACGAGTTTACGTTCGCTACGTCTACTACTATGGTCTGATCTGATAAATATACAAAAATTAAAGAATTCAGACCGTGGATGTTGTTAGGACTACAATTATTTGTTGAAATTAATAATACAACAGAAATCAGTAGAGTCATGATTTGGGACTCATTAAAAGCGTATTTATTTGGCAAGACCCTTAGCTGGTACAAAAACAAAGTTAGAGAGTGGGAATCTGAATCATTAGACTTGCAATCCAGACTCTTGACAGCAAAATCTAAAAAAAAATTAGAATTGTCCAGAAGTCAAAAAAGAAAGAGGAATTAAATAAAAGAAAAATGAAATTCTAACACCCAAAACTTGTCTAGCCTTGGAAAATTTAAAAATATACTCATTAGCCACCTCTCCCAGATATCTACATAACTTATCTACAAGAATTAAAATACAATCTAAAGCAAATAACATTAGTAGTATATATCATGAAAAGAAAAGGAAAAAAAGTATCAGATATAGGAGCCATCCTTGAAGCATTTCGGTTCCATTATATGGAACATTTAAAAAAAAAAGAAGATTTAGATACCAACCAAATAAACTTAGATACAAACCTTATCAATATAAAAAAACCTCTCAAAATCTTAAAACTAGACCTACAAAAAACTATATCTTACAAATTGTTGACAAGATAAAAGAAAGTGAATCTAACAAAGCTCCAGGGATAGATGGTATAATTACAGAAATTTACAAACTCTTCTCTTCAAAAGTAATCTCCCTTTTTCATAAAACTTTGCTAGAAGTCCAGTCAGAAGCAAAAATACCACCCTTATGAAAATATTCTCTCATAACACCAATTCTAAAAGATAATAAACCATCAGACCTTTGCATCTCACACAGACCTATATCATTACTGAATAATGATTACAAAATATTCATGTCAATCCTAGCTAAAAGAATGAAAATCCCACTTTCAAAGACAATAATGATCAAACTGGATTTTTATATAACAGGCGCACACATGATAATATTAAAAGGATACTTACTCTTATAGATTATGTGAATAACGAAGCTAGAGAAATACTTGTAATCAGATTAGACATAGAAAAAGCCTTTGATTCCCTCAAATGGGAATATCTATTTAAAACTTTAGCATTATTTGAATGTCCTCCTTCCTTCATCTTATTACTAGAAAACATGTATAGTAATAACTTAGCCTACATTAAATTAAGCCCTTTCACCTCAGAATCTATCCATATAATGAAAGGTACTAAACAAGGATACCCCCTTTCTCCTATTTTATTTGCTTTGGCTATAGAAATACTTGCAGAAATAATACGCAATAATCCAAGAATAAAAGGAATAGAAGTCTATGACCAGTACATATCTAAAATAATGTTTTTTGCTGATGATATTTTATTAATCCTATCAAACTCCAGAGAGTCATTAGGAGAGCTAGAAGACATAATGGGGAAATTTTATAAGATTTCAGGTCTGAACTTTAATAGATGAAAATCAAAATTTCTATTTTTAAGTAAGAAAAAAGACCTACAAGTTACAGAAAAATCCATCACAGGAAAACAAGAATGTACGCTAAATTATTTAGGAATAGTGTTATGCAAAAACATAAATGAAACAATATTAATAAATTATAAAAACATTATTGAAACAATAAAAATACATATAGAAATGTGGAACAAAATTATATTAACTTTTGAAGACAGATTGCAATTAATAAAAATGGTCTTATTGCCAAAAATACTATATGTAGCATTAGCAATACGGTTAATTCCTGAAAGATGCATTCTTAAAGAAATAAACTCATGTTTAATAAAATTGTTATGGTATCCCAAAAAGAATAGAGTAGCTTTAACTCATCACATTAGACCCTGGAAACAAGGAGGATTGAACTTCCCAGAAATAGAAACATAAAGCATATATAAAAGCATCTGTGCTTAAAACTACAATAGAGGATAAACCCAAATTATTTTGCCAACTGGAAAGAATTAACAATGGCTATATTAACAAATGAATTTAATCTGATAAAAAAATTTTAATAGTAGACAAATCAAACAGACCCTGGTACATACTATGCATAAGTATACAATATACTATAACAAAACCTTCTAAAACAACACTGATTAATCATTACATCAATTCCTTTATGAAACTTATCAATGCAAACCTAGATCTAAAACTTTGATTTGACCTTTTAACCCCATTTACCATCACTAAGAACTTTCCTCACAAAATATATAGGGAAACAATAACCTCCTGGGAACAAAATGGATTATTATGCTGTTTTCAATATATAAATAAATTAAATGTTTTAGATATACATATGATAAAAACTACTTACAATATTCCAACACAGGACTGATTAGCCTTACAAAGCATTCTGATGTACACTCAAGATTTATGCAGATTAATTAATAATTCCTCATTTAAAGATATTCCAAATCTAATAAGTTTTCTGTATGAATTTATATATAACAGTTCTGAAAAGAAAAATTTCATTTCAAATCTAAATAAAGAGTTAATAACATATAAAACAATTCCTAAACCATCATACTGGCAGTTCTTAACAAAGGTCAGTCATTGCAGTTAACAGAAGAAATTAAAAGTAACATCTTACTAACAGTTAATTGCACCTCTAACACACAGTACTGGAAAATATTTAACTGGAAATACTCACGTAGAGCATTTTAACACCAGATAGAATTAAAAAGATCACTACTGCTACAAATGTTTTTTGCTGGAGGTGTGAAAAGTCAAATAAAGCAGACTGGATTCATATTTTTTATGAATGTAATAAAATGAAATCATATTGGAATGGAATCAATCATTTTTTACAAACTTTATTTAATGAATCCTTTACCTTAACTAAAGTATTGATAACACTAAATGTAAAAGAAGGTCCCTACCTGAATAAGACAAATATGTATTTGCTATGGACAATACTTGCTATATCTAGGAAATGTGTAACTAGAAGGTGGAATTCAAATGCACCCCCGACCTTGGAAGAATTCTACACTTTACTGAAGACAACTGCATTGATGGAAATAAAAATCAAAGAACTACGAATCTATCCCAGGCCATTGGTAAATAATCCTTGGAAGAAAGTTATATCTTTGTTGGACACTCTGCAATAATCAATATTGTATCTCTGATAACTGATCTGTTAATTCTATATTTAATAGCATACAGTGTATATAATTGAAAGTCAGGCTATTGTAAATATTGTATATAGTTGTTTAAAATGATATTTAAAAATATTATGTAAATGTCATTTTAATTGAAAATAAAAAAGAAATTTGAGAAAAAAAAAGAAAAAGAAACTATTACTGACATGAAGCACTATGAGGAGGGACATATTTTCTATTGGCAATGTAAGTTGCAACATGGAAGGTTGAGGGTGAGAGGTGGCAGCCAGGTCAAGTGGGATTCGTCGGTCTCCTTGGGTGAGCTGAGTACAACGAAAAATGTTTCTTTTGAAAGTATTTTGGTTGTGAACACTGAAGTTGAGAAAGGAGCATCTGAGTCTGCTAATGGTCAATCCTTAGAGCAAAACAATCGTGGAAAATGAAGGAAAGGAAGGAACCATTACAAATGAATGTAGTGATTCAGGACTATGTTTGGATTTATTGAATATGGAATTTGTTGTGAGTATGCTAATAATAATGACCTGTGTGTTATTAATTTATCTGATTTAGTGCTTACTACTGAAATGAAGTCAGTGTTAGAAAAGGAAAGTAAATTTGTTCATACTTATAATCCTTCCCTGGGCAACTTATGGATGGATGTGAAGAGATTTTGTAGAAAACTGTTATTGCATGTGTTCTATAAGAACAGGAAAAGTAGATTAACTACTATTGATGATATTTCTGATGGTGAAGATGATTTGTAGAATCTCTCTATTTGTGAAATGGACTGTGACTTTGATTTTCATGAGGATGTGTTTGTGGGCAATAATATCATGGGGGGGGGGAGGTTATTCTGAGTTATGGCAAGCTTGAATTTCCATTATTTCCAACACTGAGTAAATTTGTTCCCCTGCTCATTATTCCAGCTATTATATTTTTTGAAAAAAATGTTGTGCAAAGAAATTTGACATGAATATGGAAAGTTCTTAAGTTCTGATAAAAAGTATAATTTAACAAAAACTTAATGGTTAGCCTTACAATATCTTAGAAAGGTTAAGAATGAATATGTAATCAAATGTGCTGATAAAGGTGGTAATTGGGTGATTTTTAACAAGGGCAAACATTTGGAAATGGTTTATGACTTATTCAAAGTTGCTGATGAATACAAATGTTTGCCCAGGAACCATGTGGATGAGTTCAACACTGAGTTACTTGAAATGCTTGAAAGGGGTGAAGACTTGTTTTTATTTTAATCAAATCATTTTTTTATTGATTTTCTTCAAAGTTTAACAAGTAACTTGTTTGTAATTTATCTAATAAATTAACAAATAAACTATATACACTATTCACATTGGCCTGACAGTGTATTAAGAGACAAATCAACCTGGTTCAAATTGTATGATGCTGAGACAAGAGTTCCATCTTTCTTTTTCTCAAGAAGAGTCTGAGTTCATTCTTAATGTCTCAATAAGAGATAATATCTTCTTCTATGGGTTATTGAGAAGTAATTCTCTGTTCCTTGACACTAACTTCCATCAATGCTATCTCATTCAAAAGTCTTAAGAATTCTTCAAAAGTTAGTTCAGAGTTGGATTTCCATTTTCTAGAGATACATTTTCTAGCTGTTGCTAGCATAGTCCATAATAAGTATAAATATTTTTATTAATTTCTGTTTGACCATTAATATTCAATAAAAATAAAGATTTTGTTAAGACAAATGTATCTGTGAATATAGCTTGTAGGATGTTGCTAATATCTTCCCAATATTTGTTGAGCTTATAACAATCATGAAATATATGTATCCAGTCTGCTTTACATGTTTGTAAACATCTCCAACAAGTGATATTATTGGTAGTATCTAATATGGCTAGTCTATTGGGTGTGTAAAATGATCTATGCAGAAATTTCCAGGTGTATTTACTCCAAATTGTGCATTAGATGTTAGTGTAATGGAGCACAATAAATTAGTTTTACTTTCTGTGGTTAAATTTATTGACTGTCCTTTACTGATGAAATTCAAATAATTCTGTCAGATTTTAACTTTGTAGTTTATTAATAATTTGTATAATTTTGAAGTTATATTTTTTCATTTATTATCATATATAATTTCAATCAGATATTTTATAAATTTAGGTTTGATTTTGAAAGAAGAATTATTAATTATTCTGCATAGATCTTGTGAATATATCAATGCACTTTGAAGGATTAGCCAGTTGGATGATGTGAGATCATATGTATTCATTATATGTTGACTGTCAATAACTTTTTGATTGTTAATACAGTGATGCCAACAAATAAAGTTTTTTGTTTCCCAAGTGACAAGTGTGTTCTTATGTATTTTATTGGAAAAGTTTTTTGTGGAGCTGAAAGGAGTTATTAAATCCATCCATATTTTCTGAAAGTGTTAAAGATGTAATTTGTAAAATTTAGTTTAGTAGGTTTTACTATATTATATTGAATGCCTGTACATAAGATATGTCATAGTTTATTGATTTGATCATCTAGCATAAGATTTTTTATTATTGAGTTTTCATTTAAAAAATAATAGTATGTAAAGTCTTCCAATTGGAAGAATGATTTGGATCTATCCAATTTATAATAATTCTGAAGATGAAAGCTTTAACATAAGTCTCTACATCTGGAAGATTGATTCCTCCTTGATCTGAAGGTCTAATATGATGTGTGAGGGCTACTCTATTCCTGTTAGGATAACAGAGAAATTTTAATATAAGTGTATTTTTTATAAGTTGTTTATCTGGTATTTTAGGTATAGCTTGTGCTGTATATAGGATTTTTGGTAATAAAATAATTTTTATTAGTTGTAGTCTATCTTCGATTTTGCTCGTTTTGTTCCAATTTCCTATATAGAGTTAATCATATTTATAATATTGTTGTAGTTTATATTTAAGATTTCTTCTATATTTTTACAAAGAGTGATGCCCAAATAATTTAGAGTAGATACTTGTTCGACAATTATATGATTTCCCTCCATTAAAAAGTCTTTATTTTTGTTTAATATTATGTAACTAGACTTTGTTTTGTTGAAGTGAAGACCTGAAGTTAAATAAATTTTTTCAACCTGTGTATCCAATTCTTTTATAGATTCTTTTCAGGTGGTTAGAGTACGAAGCACATCATCTGCAAATAGCATAATTTTAGAATTATATTGCCTATGTATTTCTATTCCTTTTATTTTGGGATTGGTGTGAATTGAAGAAGCAAATAATTCCATAGCTAGTGCAAATAAGATAGGGGACATGGGACATCCCTGTTTTGTTCCTTTAGTTATTACTATAGATTCCACTGTAAAAGGACCTAGTTTAACATATGCTAAATTGTTTTTGTAGATATTCTTTATCAGTGAAATAAAAGAGTGAGGAAAATCATAAGGTTCTAATACTTTGAAGAGATAGTCCCATTTTAACGAATCAAAGGCTTTTTCTATATCTAGTGCAATTAAAAGAGCTTCTTGATTTTCTTTATTTAAGATGTCTATCAGAGTTAATACTCTTTGAATATTATCATGTGTGTCTGTTATATATGCAACCTGTTTGATCTTCATTTATAATATGAATCATAGATTTTTTAATTCTATTAGCCAAGATTGACATTAAAATGGTGTAATCATTGTTAAGTAAAGATATTGGTCTACATGAGCTACATAGTGTGGGGGTTTTGTTTTCCTTTATGACAGGTGTGATTAGGGACTATCTCCATGAAGGTGGTATTATGCTTGAAGTTTGGATTTCAAGAAATGTTTTGTAAAGAATTGAAGTTATGGATGTTGGAAAAAAATGTATACAATTCTATTATAATACCATAAATTCCTGGAGCTTTATTGGTTTTGCTTTCCTAAATGCTTTCTGTAACTTCTTTATGTGTGATTTGTTTTTGGATTTCTTGTTTTAATTTTTCTGGTATTTTCCTGATTTCAGGGAAATTTAATTCCATGTTTGAGGTGTTAGTGTGACTTTTACTATTTCCATAATGTTCTGTATAATGATGTTTAAAGGCATCTAGAATATCACTTATATCTGATACTTTTTTGTTCTTTTTTCCTTTGTGAGATGTTAGTTATATTGTTTGTTATGGTTTGTCTTTTAACTCTCATTGCTAAACTGTGCAAATGTTTTAGTGATGTGGAACATAAGTTTAGTTTTAATTTTACTAATGCCAGATTCGTTTTATGTGTTAAAAGTTCATTATATTTTTTATTTAGTTCATCAATTTTTTTTATTGATAGAAAAGTTTGTTGGGTCTTTGTTTTTAATCTTTGTGAGTTGTTTTTATATATTATGCAGTTCAGATTCCCATTCTTTTGATTTGTTTTTAAACCATGTAAGTGTTTTACCATATATATAGGCTTTTAATGCATCCCATATCATGACTATGTTAATCTCTTTAGAATAATTAGTGTCTAAGAAAAATTGTAGTTCCGAGACTAACCACGGTTTGAATTCTTTCAATTTTGTGTATATGGTGGTATTCTTGTTGTATATGTTAATTTTTAAAGTCTATTTGGAGTGTAAGGATGAAGGAGATATGATCTGATAAAGGACAGGAGATTATTGAGAATTTGATTATTTTTATGTACAGTTCTTGTGATACATAGATTTTTTTCTATTCTTGTTTGGGTATTAAATCTATAATCATGATGAGAGAATAATAGTGAGTTATTTTCTTTAAAGGTAAATGCGTCTATTAGATTGTGGTTTTCACTCCATTTTTTGAATATTTTTGCAATAGATGTGAGACGTAGATTTCTCTTGTTAGTGGTCTCTGAATTATCCAATATACAGTTAAAGATCCCTGCCTATTATCAAATTACATTTATATGTACCACTAATAAGATCTAAATGTTTTTAACTGTCCCTGTCCCAATGCCCGAGAACCAGTATAAATGTACTAGTGTCCAAATCCTGTTATTAAATTTCACTATAACAAGCACTGTAAGGCCTTCTTTATCTTCATAGTTGTCGATAATTTGGGGAGAAATAACATTTGTCTTCCATAGAATTATTACTCATCAGGTTTTTGATTTATATGAGGAATGAGATAGCATTATTCATTTGGATTCCATATGTATTTGTCATTTATTTTGAAGTGAGATTCTTGAAGAAAGATTACCTGTGCTTTGTTTGATTTTAAGTATCTTAATAGATTTGATCTTTTTGGATTTTTTTGATAGGACTGATGTTAGTAAACTTTATATTAAGAAGCCAAGCAAACCTATTGTGTATGCATTACCTAATGTTCATAAGAACTTGCAAGACCCACCTGGTAGGCCTATAATTTCTGGAGTTGGTTCTTATTTGTGTAATGTGGGCAGGTTCCTGGATTTTCAGTTTAAGAAATATTTATGTAAGGTTCCAGCCCACATTCGCAATACTCAGGAATTGTTGGATGAAATTAAAACTATTACATGGCAATATGATTATTATTGGATAACCATTGATGTGAATTCTTTGTACACTAACATTCAACATAGATGGGGTCTGGAGGCAGTAAGCAAAGTGATGGTAGAGGGCCCTTGCATGCCCTTTTTGATTGGACTGTTGGAATTTTGTCTGACTCAAAACTATTTTGGTTTTGAGGGGAACTAGTTTTTGCAACTGAAAGGAACAGCAATGGGGGCTGCTTTTGCCCCCACTTTTGCTGTATTGTATATGGGGGAATTGACTTATAAACCACACAAACTTGTATATGAATAATGTGGTATTTTATAAAAGATATATAGATGATTTGATTTTGATCTGTAGAGGAGATGTTAAAGAATTTGTGGATTTTTTTGAGGCTTTGAATGGTAATTGCCATGGTCTGAAATTTTCTTATGAGGTGAATTATGGGAGTACTACTTTCTTGGATGTTAATTTGTTTGCTGAAGGGACTTCTGTTAAGTATATGCCATACAGAAAAGAAACAGCTGTTAATAATTTTTTGCACGCTACCAGTATGCATCCTGGACATTTGTTGTACTATTTGATGTATGGTGAGTTAAAAAGGATTTTTGACCAAACTAGTGATGAGAATCTGAAAATACTGGAATTGAATGAGGTTGAGGTTAGGTTAAGAACTAAAGGGTACAGTGAGGAACAAATTAAGAGTGCAAAATCATGTATCTTGGGGGTATGACACTGAGAACATATAGGAGAAGGTTAAATCAAGATAGACATCTTGATTTTGATGCTAGTAAAGACAAATATTTTTTGTTACTAGGTTTTCACCTTTCTCTGGGAATGTGGTGAATACTGTGAAAAGATTTTGGTATACTATTAATTTGGATGAGAATATTGGTCATTTGTTCCCAAAACGCATTAGGTTTTCTTTTAAAAGAAATAGTAACCTCAAAGAAATGTTGAATTATGTACTGTATATGAGCCCAGGAATGTGATTAGACAGTCATTTGGTATGTTTGCATGTAGCTATTGTAGTGTATGTCCTAGGATTAGGAATTTATCAGGCATGAAAATTAATGGGAGGCAGTATATGGGAATGTTCAAGCTAACAGAATGCAGCACAAAACCAGTAAAATAAAACAACTCAGCTCCCACAAATCTGTAGACTTTAATAGACCAAAAACACTATAAGTAAGTAGCAAAAGTACACGTAAAAACCCTAGTTGAAACAATAAACAAAGTGCTTTCACCTGTGTGTATAATTGGGCATCATCAGAGTAAACCAGCTCATCACTAAACAGTTGCAGTTAAAGCTTAAGTTTACGTACACACCCCTCTATGTAACCAACCGCAATTGGGAAACAATCAACAATTAAAATGTAGTAAATACAATCCTGACTTTAAAAAAACAACCAAACTAAAACTAAAAATAAACACATATTAATATACTTAGTAAAATGATAACCATTGTTGCAAATCAAATAATGTAAACATTTGAATAAGTGAAGATTTGTATTTTAAAATACTAGACGAGGAGATGTGGTCATTGATACCTGGAGGTTTGGATTAACTAACCTAAGCTGCCAAATGCACTCCCTCACCTCCAGTAAAGTTTTAACATCCCCTCTTCTGTCATTTAATGGGATTCTGTCAATTACAAAAAATATATTTTTTTTAAAAAGGGGGCAACTCAAACTATGTGTGTATAAAGCATCGCTAGTTCTTTTGTTTCTGATGTCTCTCAAATGTTCTAAAATTCTAAGCCTTAACTTTCTTATTGTTTTACCCACATAAAAAGTGGGACAGCTCATGCATGTAGCAATGTACACCACAATCCTGGTGTTACAATTACAGAACCCCGGACATCTAATTGTTCTGTAATAATTTTGAACTACTGCATAAGGACCATTATTAATGAACTTACAGATACTGCATAGACCACATTTGTTCATTTTAGAGCTCTTGTATGTCTCAGTGTTAAATTCTGTTTCCATCAATTCTTTAAGGTTTCTACCCCTACTATGTGTAAAAATTGGGGTATTCCCTACAATGTTTATGGTGTCATTGTCAAGAACACTTTGTCATGTGTCTTTGATAATTCTAATAATTTGTCCTGCCTGCTCATTATAAGGTAAAATCATGGCTCGTTCTCTGTGTTGTGCATTAGAATCTGAAACCAAACTGCTCGCTTCATAAGCGTCTTTCATTAAACCTCCACACAGGATAGGTTTAAAGGCAGTAGGTCTTTTGGTTTCTATTTCCTTTCTTATTTTGTTCAAAACATCATGGGGTAACCCCTCTCCATAAACATTCCAATTAGACTAGTTAATTAAATTTTTAAACGTTCATCATCACTAATCAATCTAGAAAGTCTGACCATTTGAACTTTGACTATGTTCTTCTTTTGGTAATGTGGGTGACAACTCCGGAAGTGCAAAAAATTGTTAGAGTATGTTTTTTTACGGTATATGCTAGAGTTTAAGTTGGCTTCATTTGCACTTTTATATAATAGTATGTCAAGATAGTTACAAGTTTCACCATGAATTTTATAAATGAATTTGAGAAACGATGTGGTGTTGTTGAGGAAGTCAACAAACCTGTAGATCTCCTCCCTACTCCCTTTCCAAAAGATCAAAATATCATCAAGGTAACGCAAGTACAGCGTTATGTGATGCATGTATTCTGAAGGAAACACCTTTTTCCATCTCCCATCCTGCCAATACCAAATTGGCATAAATTGGTGCACACCTGGCACCCATGGCTACTCCTGTGACTTGTCTAAAGAGTTCACCCTCAAATCTAACGAAGTTGTTTGACAAAATCAGTTCCATGAGGTCAACTAACAGACCTTGTTTTACTGTATGAAATCCACTGTATTTATCCAAACAGTTGTTAAACATTTCTAAACCTTGTGCCTGAGGAATACTCGAAAATAAATTTATAACATCAATGGTCACCATTAAAAAAGGTTCATCTGTTTGTTTTTGCCTAATCACATCCAAACAGTGCCAGGAATTTTTTTAAAAAAAAATATTTTTTGTAATTGACAGAATCCCATTAAATGACAGAGGAAGGATGTTAAAACTTTAATGGAGGTAAGGGAGTGCATTTGGCAGCTTAGGTTAGATGTATCCAAACCTCCAGGTATCAATGACCACATCTCCTCGTCTAGTATTTTAAAATACAAATCTTCACTTATTTAAATGTTTACATTATGTGATTTGCAACAACGGTTATCATTTTACTAAGTATATTAATGTTTGTTTATTTTTAGTTTTTGTTTGGTTGGTTTTTTAAAGTCAGGATTGTATTTACTACATTTTAATTGCTGATTGTTTCCCAACTGCGGTTGGTTACATAGAGGGGTGTGTACGTAAGCTTAAGCTTTAACTGCAACTGTTTAGTGATGAGCTGGTTTACTCTGATGATGCCTGATTATACACATGGGTGAAAGCGCTTAGTTTACTGTTTCAACAAGGGTTTTTACATGTACTTTTGCTGCTTACTTATAGCGTTTTTGTCTATTAAATTCTACAGATTCGTGGCAGCTGAGTCGTTTTATTTTTACTAGTATATGGGAAAGGACTTTTTCATTTGTAATTTTGTTCTAAACTGAAATGGTATGTGAGTCAGACAAAATGAAGGGTTAAAGTCCATATTTTAGAACATCTGGGTGATATCAGAAATAGGAATAAAATTAGTCCTGTGGCTAAGCACTTTATGGAAACGCATGGGGGTGTGGACTCTGGGTTCTTTTAATGTGTTCTTGTTAAATCTTTTTTACCTAGAGGGTGCGATTATATAGGAAATCTTTTAGAATTAGAAACTAAATTAAGTCTGAATTATAAAACTTTGTTTCCTACTGGTTTAAATCAGGAAATTAACGTTTAACAGTTTAATAAAAATACATATATATATATATATATATATATATATATATATATATATATATAAAATGTTATGTTATACTGTTGTTTAAGAAGTTTTAAACACCTTGTAACAAGGGATTTTTAGGTTAAATATTGCATTAATTGTTCAAAGATGTGTAAATTATAATTGTTTAATTGGGATACTTGATTATGTGATTGTTTGTTGGTATATGTATATAAATGGTTATTAACTGGCTGTTACTTTGATCCTTGAAGGCAAATGGCTGAGGTACCAGATCATTGTAACTTGGAATAAAAGACTGGAGCATTGGTGCCATGTTTGTGTTAAGATTCTCAACTGTATCAGATGCTTTCAAGGGAGCTATCCCACAGGATCATTTATTGGGGAATGCAGGTTATGCACTAGAACCATGGGTGATGACACCCATCAGAAATGCAAACACAGTAACTGAAGAACCCTATAATGAGGCAAATGCTCAAACAAGAAGCATCATATAGCATGTGTTTAGGTTGCTGAAGTCAGGGTTCCAGTGCCTACATACATCTGGGGGAGCCTTGCAGTACAATCCAGGTACATGTGTTGAAATACTCACCATCTGTGCCATGCTTCACAATAGTATCCTGAGAAAACAGCTTCAGCAGGAACACTAGCGGGAAGGGACACACATCCCACCAAGACTGGCAAGGTCACCACAACCACATGCAGGTGAGGAGCCACAGGGGGAAACAGCAGCTGCTTTGGGAGTAGGCAGACCTAGGTGTGCACAATATGCCCTCACACTGGCCAAGACAGGTAACGGATAGCACACACACTCATCACCAAAGGGGCTACAACCTTCATCCTATGAACATACATACAGTAACACTAATGCCAGGCAATGGTCACAACCTTTACTTACTCATGTAATGGCTGTGTACTGCTAGCATCAGAGTCAGCCCCAAATTAAAACTCTTGCAACTGCCAGACTTCCATGGTAAATGTTGAACCTGCAATAGTAAAATAAATGTCTAAGAAAACAGATGAATGGCATATCCTCACATACAGTTACTAGCTATTATAAGTAAGTATAAGGTGGGCGATTTTTTATAATAATGACATCAATATGTGACAGCAATGACCTATGTCAATATACATGTGTCCTCTATCAACTAATAGGCCTCATGCATCAAAGATTCACACAGTCATACCTCTCAAATGTACAGTTTTTTCACAGAATGTCCACAGTATGGTCTCATAGTTTTATACTGGTGAATCATTAAAGATTGAAGTTGGAAAATAATGACACACATTTCAGTTTTAGATTTCATATCCCTTATTAAAATCATATGGTAATGCAAACCCTGCTGTCAACTTTCGATGTTTGTAAAACCAAAATATTTAAAAATGTTCTCTGCTGTTGGGCCTTTGTCCCACTTTTATTTATGTTTTGGTACAGCTTTGTTGGTCTAAGAGGTTGAGAGGGATGTACACATTACAAAAACCTGTAAGAAAGCAGTACAGTTTGCAAAACAGCATCACAAAACACAGCTATACTAAGCACTAAGTCAGCTATGCACCCTGAGCTTCAATCACAAATATTATGCATCCCTGAATCCAAAAGATAGAAAATCAAGGATATAGCACAGTTATCATCATTTGCACAGGGTGTTGGTTGGGGGGGGGGGCAGCACTTCAAGGCTGACACAAAAGGTAGTGAGTGCATGAGAGTAAAAAGACAGACAGGCAGACATTTAGATAAACTATCAAATGGCCACTGAGACACAATGAGCTGATGTCTGCTGGATGAGCTCTCCTCCCGAGTATGCCCAGGACCACAACCCCATGGCCTACCATGTCTGGGTGTGGACACTTCAACCACTTATGGAACAGTGGAAGTAGTTCCACTGTGGCAGTCTGAACCGGCATGGTCACATCAGCTAACATCAGATGATGTGGCTGACCTACATCTATGTGGATGCTGTGCCCTCCCAGCAGATGTTCCATCACAGACACCACCTGTGTGTCATTCATACAATCTATTGAATCAGCAACACAGTAGAGGCAGTCATGCATGTCAGCCTGTGTCACATCTACAACTTAAGGATTTCCTAGGAGGCCCTATTGGAATGTGGCTGCACTTCCATGACAACCCTAAACATACGTTGAGTGGCACAGAATGGCACACCAGGATTAGGGGGAGAGTGGACAGCAGGCAACAACTCCCCTGCATGGCACCACACCTACACTTTTGCTACAGTTAGAGTCAAGAGGCACTGAAGCCACAATAACCACACTACCCTGATCAAGTATCTCACCCTCCACCTGTCCAATATCGGAGGACTCACTGGAATAGGTTTGC
Organism: Protopterus annectens; assembly: GCF_019279795.1. Classification (NCBI taxonomy): domain Eukaryota; kingdom Metazoa; phylum Chordata; order Ceratodontiformes; family Protopteridae; genus Protopterus; species Protopterus annectens. The sequence continues at coordinate 1,077,335,701 of NC_056730.1, read as the reverse complement.
ATAGGCCTACAGGCTATGTCCAATGGAAATACAGGGGATGGCTGAATGTCAATCTCAGTCTCAGCTTCAATATCTGCATCCCCAGACTGTGCATCTGTTTAGCCACCAGGATCGGGTGGAGAGTGGACAGCAGACTCCTCCAAGCACTCCTAACAACTGCCCTGCATGACACTGCACCACACTTTTGCTACAATTAGAGTCAACAGGCACTGAAGCCACAGTAACCACACTACCCTGATCAAGTATCTCACCCTCCACCTGTCCAATATTGGAGGACTCACTGGAATAGGTTTGCATGGGCCTACTGGCTGTGTCCAATGGAAACACAGGGGATGGCTGAATGTCAATCTCAGTCTCAGCTTCAGCATCCGCACCCCCAGACTGTGCCTCTGTTTGGCAACTAGGATCAGGTGGAGAGTGGACAGTAGGCTCCTCCAAGCACTCTTAACAACTCCCCTGCATGGCGCTGCACCACACTTTTGCTACAGTCAGAGTCAACAGGCACTGAAGCTGCAGTAACCACACTACCCTGATCAAGTATCTCACCCTCCACCTGTCCAGTATTGGAGGGCTCACTGGAATAGGTTTGCATGGGCCTACTGGCTTTGTCCAATGGAAATACAGGGGATGGCTGAATGTCAATCTCAGTCTCAGCTTCAACATCTGCACCCCCAGACTGTGCCTCTGTTTGGCCACCATCATCATCATCATCAACATCATCTGAGTCTGCCGATACTCTGACATCAGGTGGTAAGAGTCCTACACTTCCACTGTCAGGATCACCTATGATAATAAGCAACAAGCACAGGAAAGAAATTAACACTTACACTATTGCAATTTAATATATGCTAACAAACTAACACTGGTGGCACTATCACAGGTGGTACAGCAATACACACGCACACACTCCTAGATACCCACCTCACACATGCAGATAAATGCAAATTTCTGTCAAATGCTCATCAGTCATCTCTTTCAGCTGTTCCCGTTAGGGGTCGCCACAGCAGATAACCTGTTTCCATTTCTTCCTGTCTGCTGCATCTTGCTCTGTCACATCAACCACCTGCATGTCCTCTCTCACCACATCCATAAACCTTATCTTAGGCCTTCCTCTTTTCCTGTTACCTGGTAGCTTCATCCTTAGCATCTTTTTCCCAATATACTCAGCATCCCTCCTCAGCACATGTCCAAACCAATGTAATCGTGCCTCTCTGGCTTTGTCTCCAAACCTTCCAACCTGGGCTGACCCTCTAATATACTTATTCCTAATCCTGTCCACCCTCGTCACACCCAGTGCAAATCTTAACATCTTTAATTCTGCCACATCCAGCTCAAAGTCCTGCCTTTTTCTCAGTGCCACTGTCTCCAACCCATATAACATAGCTGGTCTCACTACCCTCTTGTAGACCTTCCCTTTCACTCTTACAGGTACTCGTCTCTCACAAATCACTCCTGACACTCTTCTCCACACACTCCATCCTGCCTGTACTCTCTTCTTCACCTCTCTTCCACACTCTTCGTTACTCTGAACTATTGACTCCAAGTATTTAAACTCATCCACCTTCGCCACCTCTACTCCTTGCATCCTCACCATTCCTCTATCCTCCCTCTCATTCACACACATATATTCTGTCTTAGTCCTGCTGACCTTCATTCTTCTTCTCTCTAGAACATATCTCCATCTCTCCAGGGTCTCCTCCACCTGTTCCCTACTCTCACTACAGATCACAATGTCATCTGCAAACATCAATAGTCCACAGGGATTCCTGTCTGATCTCGTCTGTCAACCTGTCCATCACCATTGCAAATAAGAAAGGGATCAGAGCTGATCCTTGATGTAACCCCACCTCCACCTTAAACGCATCTGTCACTCCCACCGCAGACCTCACCGCTGTCACACTACCCTCGTACATATCCTGTACCACTCTTACATACTTTTCTGACACTCCTGACTTCCTCATACAATACCTCAACTCCTCTCTAGGCACCCTGTCATATGCTTTCTCTAAGTCTACAAAAACACAATGCAACTTCTTACGACATTCTCTGTACTTCTCCATCAAAACTCTCAGAGTAAATATCACATCTGTAGTGCTCTTTCCTGGCATGAAACCATACTGCTGATCACTAATCATCTCGTCCCTTTTTAACCTTGCTTCCACTACTCTTTCCCATAACTTCATGCAGTGACTGATCAATTTAATCCCTCTGTAGTTACTACAGCTCTGCACATCACCCTTATTCTTAAAAATTGGTACCAAAACACTTTTTCTCCATTCCTCAGGCATCCTCTCACTTTCCAAGATTTTGTTAAACAATCTGGTTAAAAACTCCACTGCTATTTCACCTAAACACCTCCATGCTTCCACAGGAATGTCATCTGGGCAAACAGCCTTTCCATTCTTCATTCTCTTCATAGCTATTCTTACTTCCTACTTGCTTATCCATTGTACTTCATGATTCACTATCCCTACATCATCCAACCTTTTCTCCCTCTCATTCTCTTCATTCATCAACCCCTCAAAGTACTCTTTCCATCTCCTCAACACACTCTCCTTGCTTGTGAGTATGTTTCCCTCGTTATCCTTTATCACCTTTACCTGCTGCACATCTTTCCTAGCTCGGTCCCTCTGTCTAGCCAATCGGTACAGGTCCTTTTCTCCCTCCTTAGTGTCCAACCTTTCATACAACTCTTCATATACCTTATCCTTAGCCTTCGCCACCTCTCTCTTTGCCATGCACCTCATCTCCTTATACTCCTGTCTACTTTCTTCATCTCTCTGACAATCCCACTTCTTCTTTGCCAACCTCTTTCTCTGTATACTCTCCTGTACTTCCTCATTCCACCACCATGTCTCCTTGTAGTCCTTCCTCTGTCCAGATGTGATACCAAGCACCTTTCTAGCTGTCTCCCTTACTAGCTCTGCTGTAGTTACCCAGCTATTTGGTAACTCTTCACTGCCACCCAGTGCCTGCCTTAACTCATCCCTGAACTCCACCTCACAATTACCCTTTTTCAGTTTCCACCACTTGATCCTTGGTGCTGCCCTCACACCCTTCCTCCTCTTCTTGATAACCAACGTCATCCTACAAACCACTATCCTATGCTGCCTAACTATACCTTTTCTGGTCACCACTTTACAGTCTCCAGTCTCCTTCAAACTGGCCCTCCTACATGGGATATAATCCACCTGTGTGCATCTTCCTCCACTCTTGTATGTCACCCTATGCTCCTCCCTCTTGTTAAAATACATATTCACCACAGCCATGTCCATCCTTTTTGCAAAATCCACTACCATCTGACCTTCTGCATTCCTTTGTTTAACACCATACCTACCCATCACTTCCTCATCCCCTCTGTTCCCTTCACCAACATGCCCATTGAAATCTGCTCCAATCACCACTCTCTCACCCTTGAGAACAGTCATCACCACTTCATCCAATTCACTCCAAAATTTTTCTTTCTCATCCATTGCACACCCAACTTGTGGAGCATACGCACTAACAACATTCATCATTACACCATCAATTTCCAGCTTCATAAACATTACTCTATCCGACACTCTTTTCACCTCCAAAACACTCTCAGCATACTGTTCCTTCAGAATAACTCTTACGCCATTTCTCCTCCCATCCACACCATGATAAAACAATTTGAAACCACCTCCGATACACCTAGCCTTACTCCCCTTCCATCTGGTCTCTTGCACACACAATATACCACCCTTCCTTCTGTCCATCATATCAGATAGCTCACTCCCTATACCAGTCATTCTGCCAACATTCAAAGTTCTGACCCTCACTACCACAGTCCTAGCCTTTCTCCTCTCTTCCTGTCTTTGGCCATGTCTTCCACCTCTTCTCCTCCTTCGGCCAACAGTAGCCCAATTTCCACCAGCACCCTGTAGGCTAACAGTACTGGTGGTGGTCATTGTTAACCCGGGCCTCAACCAATCCGATATAAAAAATTTTCTTGGTATCTGCATGAAATGTTTTGGCGAAGTTTTACACGGGATGCCCTTCCTGATGCAACCCTCCCCATTTATCCGGGCTTGGGACCGGCACGCTCATCAGTACTCAAATAAAAATGTTTGGCTTACCATGTGCAGATGACGTCACACTTGCTAGTGAGAATGGTTTTGGAAGAGGATAAGCAAAAGGTAAGGGTACCATCATCACAATACCAGTAACACAGGGAGATCAATTTTTTTGCCTTTATATGTGCAATAACAATGCTTTTAGCTGAAACTTGGCTGACACATCCACCCCAAGTCCATTTGTAATGACCCAGAATGTGTTAGCTGTATCAATTTATATACAGGCCCCCCCCCCCAAAAAAAATAATTTAAGTAAACCAACTTAACTATTATTTTCAATATTTTACTATAGAAGAAATTGTTAAAAATTGACATACTTTAGCTTACCTGGAAGCTCCTCCTGGGGCATACTTGTCCTCCCTGAAACAGCAGAACAAACATCAATGACATGCTGTTGTGTACATTCCACTAAGCTCTTGAGATCCCTGAAAGTGGACAGGAGCACTTCACTTTGTGTCAGTGGTGACTCTGTAGCAGGTCTCTCAAGTAGCCAGCTATCCATGGGCAACTGCAGCTGCTCTCCTCCAGGCTGATGAAATCATATCAGTGGTCCTATGACACACCTGATTATAAGTCCTGCTGTGCTCACCTATAGTATTGACATCAATCACTATCTAGTTTCAAATCTACATTCTTCTAGACATGTCTCCACGTCCTCTCTCAAGCAGAAAGTCACCATGTCACCTAAATGTTTGGACAATTACATAATTCTCAGGGTCAATGAAAGGGGGTTTGCAGGGATTGGGCCACTTGAGTGCCATACCATAATCCTAGATGAGAGAAAACAGAAAAAGAAGGATACTATACATAAATAAAAATCCTGCTTATATATATATATATATATATATATATATATATATATATATATATATATATATATATATACACATACTGTTGTTTTTTTTTCAATATTACCAACTGGAGAAACAAAACGCCATGTATTAAAATATAAAAACTGATGTCACACACAAACAAAGTTTTGATCTAAAACAAGGACTAACAAGAGCAAACCTCTTTCAAAAAAGTTTTTCATTTTGGCAACACACAAATGGAACTTGGCACCCCCACCCCCAAAACAACAGGCAAATGACAGTTTGTACCAAGCAAGGAATAATACATCAGTGAATTGTTATAAATGCTTTCCAACAAAGTCTGACAAAATTCTCGGATATTTACCACAGAAAAGTAATTTTTATAAAATTGCCAGTCACCTCTACCTGTGCCCAGCACTGCCTTATAGGTGTCTATGTGCCATATTGGAAGGCAAACACCCCTGTGCCATTGACAATATAGGACATTTACATTTCACTGAAATAACATAGAAGGCTGCAAGAGAAACAGTTGCAACAAAAACACTTGTGATGAGAGTTAATAAGGCTGTGTATCTGAGAAAATAAAATGCCATGACAAAAATACCTATGCCATCAGTAAACTTCTAAGAAGCACATAGAGATCAAAGATGCATTTGCTAATACATGTATATAAAACTATTTTCCTAGTAACATGAGCAAATCTAGTATGTAATTGAAAAATTCAGTCATACCTTATCAAGATCAGAAGTTTTCCATGCAGATAAATCCAAAGTAATAGCAATCCTCTTCTGTGATTTCCACATACACAGCTCTCCTCACCTTCAAGTTCCCTGGCGACACAGTTACCTTTTTTATAGTGTAGATTCAGGCCTTTGAGCACTGTGAAGATATAAATGAGGTCTGAACTCATTAAAATTGCTGAATCTCAAACTTTTGGCTCCATATTGCAGGCGTAAACATAGTGCAGGCACTGCCTCAGTGTTTGTTGCTAATGGATTGCAACTGTGTATGATTACTGGTAGGGAGAAGGAAAAGACAACTGCAGTTCAGATTTCCTTACCTGCAGTGGGCATGTCACCCAGTTTACACTTACAAAGTGTAGAAGTAATTGTATCAAGGTTTTAAATGTAAGTGAGCAGAATACATTTCTCAGTTTCTGTTCATTAATATTCAAACTCCCTGCCTGTGTTGAAAACTGTATATTATTGTCATTTAATATTCTCATACATTTTAAGGACAATGATTCAAAATGCCTCACAGAATGCATGTCTGAGATTTCATTCAAAATGCCTCACAGACTGCATGTCTGAGATTACTGCTCAGATAAGAGAAGAATGAACACAATACAAAGATAAGGCAGAGAGGCATTGGTGCAAACAGTACTCATAAATGGTTGTGAGTGTATGATCGGTCATTACTCTAAATACAAAAGTAACACATACAAATGGGTTTGTGCATTAGCATTAAACTTGATAATATTAATTGGTTGGAAAACACTCTTAACTGTTGCTGTTTGACCTAAGTGGACATGCCTGGAGGTAGAAGGGGAAGTGCCTCATGTAGGGCTAAAAGGTAGGGTGTGGAGGAGTCCAGAATTTTTATTGGAATCCTTATAAAGCACCACAGCTGAAGACTGCTGCAGGGGAATTATACCAGATCTCAGTACAAATGTGAGGCTTGGTATAATCTGACCAAGGCTGTCTCCAGTGTGAATGGCATTCTACTCAGTGGACAGCAGTGCAGGCACCACTTTAATGACTTCAAAAGGTGCAAGCAGTATACACTCAACCACTGGCTGGATGAGGTCAGGACTGCTGACTGCTGACATCCCACATTTATGTAACTATGCAGATAAAGAGAATTTAAATTAGAAATCTGCATATAGGCAAGACTGGTATGCATAATACTCTTCTCATGTTATCTCCTTTACATTCTACAGAAAACCAAGACATAACAGCAAACAGGGAAGCCCATTCTGAGTGTTTAGAATGATTGAGGAAATCAAGGGGTATGCATGGAGCACAACATAATTATTATTTTATCTAAAGTATTGCATTCTAAGCAGTAGTAGCAAATTAAGCATGCATATCTAAACTGTAAAGTCAAGCATGCATGCTTCACGCTGTACCACAAACCAACTGTCAGAGTCAATTGTAATACTGTAGTCAGACATTGTGGGTTCAACTACATAGTAAAATCATTTAAAATACTGCATAATAATTTCAACAGAAGTGACATATATGCCATACTTTTAACTTGATCTGTATTATTTGATCAAGCATGTGTGCAATATATACATATTGTAAGGACTACTTAGAGAAATCATCAGTGATAGCTTGTAGCTGTTAAAGTGTATACTTAAATATAAAAGTAGAGATAAATGATTTATATTGTACCAATTTATTGTATGCCACACATACAAGTTCTAATTATCTCTTTTTTTCCCTTAGCCCAACCCTTATCTCTCTTTTTTTTAATTTTTATATGTGTGGTCGCAATGTTTTGATGTCATGAATGTCTGACAACTCACAAAATGCTTTACAGCACAGGGAGGTAGGTCAACCTCAGTGAGTCAGCCTGCCCCAGTTCCACTGGCTCTTGCATCAAAGCCCAACACAACTGGGTGGCAGTATTGCTGCTGCTGTCCCTGCATTACTTGGGCCCTTCACATCAGGTAGTATTACCCTGGCAGCAGGTGCAGTGGTACCCTCTGGGAGTATTGGCAGAGATGGGGATTTTGTCAGCCACCAGGAGATGCTAGGTTTGGTGCATGAGGTCGTGAAGAGCACCATTAGTGCACGCCTCTGCCAGATGGAGTAGATGCTACCTATTATGGTGTGTAAACAAAGATGTCCAGCCCTTCAACAGCCAGTGGAGTAAGGGGACAGTGAAGATAGTTCTACAGGTGAGGATTTTATTCTCACTGTCTCCATGTATGATGGGCATGGACATCTGATGTCCCCTCCCTAACTTCAATCATGGTGTCCTCCAACCTGTAGTGTCCCCTCACCATCCCTGACTTTTGACTTGTTTGTCCTGTTTGTTTGCATCCACTTTCTCATCTACCCTACTTACCTGACTGAGAAATACCTATGTCTCTTACCCAAAATTCCTCTCTTACTGAAATAAAAAATCATAAATGGGCACCTATCCCAACAAAAAAAAAAAATCATCCCATACATAGCTCTCCACTTTACACATGTGTGTTCTCGACACACTTGATTTGGTCCAGTTGGCTATACAACATGACTGCATTGTGGTCACCTCTCTTTGTTGAGGTAACAGTCCAAATTCAGACAACATTCTATGCATATTTTCATTTTACACTGTTGAAGAAGTGGATAGCTATGGTTATTTCCTACCTCCCTCCTGTACAGTCCTATATTGCTTTCTCTTTGTTCTTCCCTTGCTTGTCCCCTATTTCACCACTGTCCTATCTACCCCATTCTAACACATTTAGTCTGATCAAAAAATAGAATAACACACCAGACACATAAATAAAAAAAATCCCCTAATGAAGTCCCTCATTTTTGTCCTTTGTGTTTGCACAGAGTTTGGCATTGTGCACCAATGCCGAGTGACGGTGAATGGATTTTCCTTCCTATGGCATGATGCAGTTACCTCCTCCTAATGCTGCTTAAGCCTGCTGAGCTAAGGAAACATACAGAATTATTTCATTACATTATGGATACATATATAAAATTATCAGATACAGCTGGATACAAACCATGTATCATCTAGGCTCAAAATAATTATCTTAATGCACTTACACCTGCTGCCACAGAGTCAGCTAAACAGCAGGTATATTTCTGACACTCAGTACTATCCAAAGTATTGACTGCCATGCCTCCCTGCTTAACATGCTAATGCAGAGGTAAGCAAACCAACAGAACTCTTATAATTGTAACATTGAAGCAGATTATGGGGAAAGCAGTATAAATACTTTTTAAAGGTTAGACAATTTATGACAAAACATTTCCAATATGATCTATTTATGAACACCATAGTGTCTGTTAGATGTGTCTACCATAGCCAGTATGGATAAGTACTTCTCAAGTTGAAGTAGGAGTCCTTAAATGTGTATCTCACATATGCAAACACCTTGCCAACAATTGTGCAAACCAGCTGCTTAGCAGTGAGCTATGGAAAAGGCTGATTAGCATGTATTACGTATGTTTACTGCATAGTTAGTCTTCATTCCATTAAAGTCCATGTAAAAACACAATCAAAGAATAGGCACGTTTTAATGACTAAACACATATTTACACTGTAGTCATGTGTTACCTGCACCCATGCACTTGAAATTTGGTCTCTCAGTACTTGTTCTCAAATATATCAACTACACTACAGAAATAAAAAATGCTTTGTTACATATCATGTACATCTTTATAGTGACAATATCAATTCAGATTGTCTAATACTTGTAGTAATGTGGGCAGCTGTTTGCATATAGTTTGTAAAACTGTCTGTTAAACTATACCTGCACATTGGGAACACAACAGCAAATACTACACTTTGCACATTCATAAATCTGATAACATGCAGAACTTTAATATCTTGACAGTCATACATGGCTACCCATCCATTTTATACAGGCCTCCCAACATCTTCTCTTAAACATCCAGTGATGATGCCATCCACTATAAATTGTCCATCAGCATTGTAAAAGTCAGACATGCTGTGGTGCTTGTGTTAAGCCATGTAGAGTGTGTATCTTGTTAGGCAGGGTTTCTAATCTCACTGTGGTAAACTTTTCTGTGTCTGTTCAGAAGATCATAACTCTGTATCCTACTATAATCAGTACAATCCCATGGAGTACAAATATTTTGACAGTTTTACATGACTAGATATCCATTTAATTCAGTAGATGAACAAAAAGCATGGGGGATGAGTTAAGTTTTAAAAACAAATATGCAAGCTAATTATAATATAGACAGCACACCCCTCTGAGCTGACCATGTGGTATGTGACCTGTATACTCAAGTAGATGGTATGCAGAAAATCCACCAGCATGTGTCCACAGTGGTGACTACTCCCTTTTATGTATCACAAATTCTGAGTATTCGTGGGACATCCACATTAAAGGGCATTATAGTTCCATAGTTCTCAGCCCTCATCACACCAGTAACTGAGTACAATGCCCCTTTTTCATGTATCTCTCAACGCATCTTCCAGGGATGAGTTACTCAAGTGTACCACATTTGCCATAGTGAGGTCCCACACATCTTATTGGAGATACCTAAGTATTCTTTTTATTGCATAGGCATTAGTAGTTGATGGTGTGGAACCTCCATCAAGATGTTATACAAGATGCATGTGTGATATGTGTTACTGTAATACACACAGGGCATACATATCTGATTGATAACATTGATGGTATGGGCTACATTCATGGCAGTGATTGTGCCATGTGTGTGTATATATATATATATATATATATATATATATATATATATATATATATATATATATATATATATATATATATATATATATATATATATATATATATATATAAATATATATATATATATATATATATATATATATACCATGCACGCCTGTCAACTAGCCAGGATTGCTTGTAATTTCAAATACAGGTATAACAATATCCCTCCTAACACCTCCAGCAGATGTTAAATTTTGAGGAAGGTGTGCTTGATTCCGCTCATAGATTGCTGACAAATCATGGTAGTTGTACAAGTGTTTCTTGCAGAACCATATATAATCACTCACAATCGCATATATTATGTCAAAGACATGGGATTAATGGTGGTATTATGCTGATATTGAACATGATTGTCCATGCTTCTGTCTACTGTTGTCCATAAGCCTGTTACTATGTCCCCCACTTGGTTGACACCTATGCTGATATACCATTTATAGTCAGCAACTCATTTTGCATTGCTTCACAAAATGCTCCTACCCCCTATTTTATATACTGTCCTTGATATATGTCCTCTCCATTGTTCATGTCAGTATGCTTATATCACAAATAATCCTCTCCATTGATATGTCACCTTGTGTGACAGTCACATAATCTACAATAACTGTGTGATGATATGACTATACCCACAAAAGAGGCATACACAGCAGTACATACTGTATTATGTACATATGTGATTACTGCTCATGCTACAACTGTCTTTTCTTTGTGGTGTACATACATTGACATGCCCTCATCTCCTGCACATTACCATGTTTCACCTGTCCTCTTCTCCTGTGTTCACGCCTACAATTCATCTGTGTGTCCCTTTCAAAACACACACTTCCCCAGAATAATTATTTATATAAATCAGTTTATATACCCTTGCAGATCAGCACCAAGACATTTTTTTCTGTATGCCTAAAACATGTCTTCACAGTACTCTGCACTGACTAAACTTCTTTGTCTTTTGGCTTTTCCTGTTAGGGGTTGCCACAGTGGATCATCGGTCCACAGAATGATTAGCAGTGAAGGTTTAACGGTGTTGAGTTGCCAGCCCGGCACCCAACCTTCACAGAATGCACACACATGCACACACTCACACCTAGGGCCAATTTGAGAATGTCCAATCTACCTACCATATGTCTTTGGAGTGTGGGAGGAAACAATATTCTAATATGTTATAACTTTATTAGTTGCCTTATACTAAGTCTTGGTAACCACTGGGGCAATCTGCACAATCATGCAAAACAAGTTTGCTTGTAGGCAAGTTTGTCTTAATATCTGCAAGTGTTCATGCTGCTTAACATGGCTTTGCAGCCATCAACACTGTTACTAGCTAAAAAACTACTCTTGTATTCTTGTAAGTGTGATGCATAGCATGCATATGCGGTTAGCACTGCTGCTCATCATGCTAACACTTAAACTCCATGTAGACCATGCTAAGCCTACATGGAGTTTATTGATTCCCAAAGAAAGTCTTTGGACTCTAACTACTTGAGGTTAGTCACAGCATTTAATTTTATTGTTATGTGCTTTATTTGCTTTTCTCCAGGGTACATTTTACACTACTAGAGTAAAATATGTTAAAGTGTTAAATACAAGTGTTAAGGATTTTGTAGGACCTACTGATATGCATGCATTCAGACTGGACATTCTGTAAGTAGTATCTGCTTGTTGTGTACCTGTCTGCTGATGTTGTATAATGTCTCTGCCTTCTTAGCTCAGGTCATGTCTGTAAAGGGGTCTTTGAACCAGCCCTTTTATTTGTTTAACAATGTGGAATAGAAAAACACATTTTATCTAAGAGATTTCACCATATAACATGCCAGAATGCCTTTTGTGATGGAGGACTTATTACACACTTGGTACCTACACTTAACTCTCATTCCACCATTTGACAATTACACTCCACAAAGTGTTTCTTAAACTCAGACATTTCTGACAGACTCTACCACTGCAAACTTCTTGTAGAGTATGTTACATTTTTCAGCTTCAAATTAGTACAACTTCCCTTCCTGTTCATTCATGTATGTGGTGAGACCCCTTCCTCCAGTTTTCACAAAGTTTTCAGTGATTCTTTCTTAATTCTTGATTTTTACATAAAAAATTACCAATACAGCCTTTAACACAGATGACAATATACAATGGGAACTTGAGGAGTATAAAACCTATTACCTTATTCATATGAATTAGAATTTCATATACTAGCTCACCAGTTCCTTCAAAGTATGTGAAAATAAATGTAGAACAAAGCTTATAAATTAATCCAAACTAAGAAGTAGTCAATGCAAAAGGTTACAATTTGCATAAATAATATATTCACTAGTAATTAATGAGAAGAAAGAAACAAAGAAAAAATGCCACTTTAAGTTCATGTTTAAGTCATTATTTAGATCTTTGGGTTATAAGGTTACATATAAAAATATAAAAGTACAAACCAGGCTTCTGTGCTTAAAAGAGTATAATCTAACTATAGTCCTTTGTGTGTGTGTGCGTGTGTGTGTGTGTGTGTGTGTGTGTGTGTGTGTGTGTGTGTGTGTGTGTGTGTGTGTGTGTGTGTATATATATATATATATATATATATATATATATATATATATATATATATATATATATATATAGGGTCTATATTATATAAATGAAGCATTAAAATGTCAACTCACTGTTGATCAACCCCTATTTCTCAAAACTGCACAACATCGAACCCTGAAATCATCGATTTCTTTGCAAGGGAAAGAAACTGGTAGCCCAAACACATACACCGCATTACAACAAACACTATTAACTCTTGGAAAGAAATCAATGATTTGGCCTTTCAGTGTTGTGCAGCTTCGAGAAATAGGGGTCGATCAAAGGTGAGTCGTCATTATAGAACATGCTGGAGGGACAGATTAATTTCCCAGAGGCTCCCCTCACTCTGGAATAGAATCCCAATTCATGTTAGACATAGCCCCTCGCTGACCCTCTTCAAGCGAAATTTGGACGCATGGATGGGAAATCACAAATTCACCCCTGGGATCTCTCCTGTGTCCCTGCTAGACAGAGGCACAGTAAACTAATCTTAAAAGGGTACCTTCTGTGACCTACTTTACAGAGGCACAGTAGGCTAATCTAATAGGGAGGTGGAAGCCAAATACACTCTGGCTAGGCTTATAAATGCCCTAGGGCAGATAGCCTAGTATCTACCTAAGAACCTATGAACCTATTTAATGCTTTGTTTATATAATACAGAACTATATATATATATATATATATATATATATATATATATATATATATATATATATATATATACAAACACACATATAACCATTTTTATATGAAACTTTACAATCTCAAGGTCTTTTACCTACAACCAGCCCCAGTCCATGAGATAGGTGCAGCCAAACCATAACCAGTGTACCACCAGGGTCTCTACAAAATATACTGAATCTTCCTTGACTGGGAATCAAACCCTAACCATGAGGGGGTGGGGTGTGGGGTGAAAGCATTGACTTCCAGTGACATATATTTGCTCAGCCTAATGATAACAATCTTGCTTGTCACAGATGCACCTCTCTCCTGCCCAGGAAGGTCTCCAGTCAAAAGGTAGCTTTAGCCAAGGTCACAGATTGGAATGGTTCTCCCTCCAGGCCACATTTCCCACTACCAGAAAGTTTGTTTAATTGGACTTTGTTCTTACCTTCGTGTTTCTACTAGGCTTGAATTTTTGGCCAATATGTTACCAGTAACTAGTAACTTCTTTCATCATGACTGATAACTTTTGTGTGGCTCTCTGATGGTGCATTGTCTATGTCTTGCTCTGTTTTGTATACTGGCATATAGTCTTATGAGGTAAATCACAAAATGTGCAAATTTCCTTATTTGTGCTCTTCTAACAATTTAGTCCTAGATAAGTATCCTTACACACTGGCTTTGTTAAGTTAGTTACATGTAGGTTCATAAGTTTATAGGTTGATAGGTGTTTACTAGGCTAATGATAATGACCACAAGGGCCTTTTTAAGCCTAGCCGTACATCCCAAATCTCTGACAAGTTCTGATATCTTTGATAAATGTAAGCAGGGGTTTGGGAGATGAAACATTTACAGGTTGCCTGTGTCCATTAGAGACATAGATACCAAACCAGGGATGAATTTCCTGTTCCCCAACCAATTGTCCAAGTTGCACTTGAATTGGGTTAGGGAGGAACTCCATTTCACATGGATGGGGAGCCTGTTCTATAGACGGGGTAGTCTCTGGGATACATACCTGTCTCTCCAGCAAGTCTTATTTATATGACAGGCAAGGTTTAAGTATTTAGAATTGGCAATTATGGTGCTGTTTGTTTTGTGGATATGCAGGAAGTTCATCAGAGTGGGGTCTGACAATGCCCTATATGCCAGGCATAGATCTCCCCTCAAAAGCCTGTAGAAGACAGATTACAGGGATAGAGCCTTGAAGCAGTCTGCAGAGGACATTTTACTTATGCCCTGTATTCTTTTAGTGAAGAACCTCTGTGGATGTTCCAGTTGCTGGATATGCCTGGTTAGATATATATCAAAGGGGGCATTGTACTCAATGATAGGTCTGATGAATGCCGAATACAGTGGAACAATGACTTCTTTGGACTTAGATGCCATACCTTTGTTTATAAGTTGCACAACATAGAATGCTTTCCTCACTACTGTAGACACTTGAAGGTCAAAGGCTAGATTACTATCTATGAGTGTTCCTAAGTCCCTGACTACTGGGTTAGCTCTAAGGTGTGTGTTGTCAACATTATAGTTACCAGAGCTGGATGACTTCCCAAAGGATACTGTTATGTATTTCTTGGCATTTAGTTTTAGTCATGGCTCTGACACAAAAAAGGAGGGGTCCAAGGATTGATCACTGACGGATTCCACTTGTGGCTGTCCTTTTTGTAGAGGTTGACTCGCCAATTCTAACTTCCTGGGCCCTGTTTATGAACCAGTTGGCTATCCACTGGGTGACATATGAGTTTGTACCCAAACTTTTGAGTTTGTCAACAGTGTTCGAGTCAGGTATCGTGTCATATGCCTTGGCCAGGTCAAGGTAGGCAGTGTGGACTATTTTTCCCTCATCCATTGCTTTAGTTACCTTCCCAAAGAAGTCCACCAGGTTGAGTAGGTGTGATCTGTCCTTGACAAAACCAAACTGGGTTGGGTCCAGTGTCTGGTGGTTTACTATATCTCTGTTTATCATTTCCATGATAATTCTTTCCATGGATTTACATATAAGACTAGTGAGACTTATGGGTCTGTAGTTTAATGGGTCTGAAGATGGCCCACCTTTGTGCAGAGGCATGACTGTTGCTGTTCTCCATTCATGAAGCACAAAGCCTGTTTGGAGGCTACAGTTAGATAGTAATTCCAGAGGCCCCAATAGGTCATATTTCATGCTATTTAGAAAGCATCCTAGGATATTGTCTGGGTTCACTGATGCAGTGTTCTTGGTCTTAGAGAGATCGTTAAGGGCCTATTCCATAGTGATAGTAGGGGGAGTTATATTTGATGGCATTTCTTGAGGGGAAGGTTAAGGGGGAGAGAGAGGTAAAGTTGGAGCTGAATTTATCAGCCAGGAGGCTTTCTATTTCTACTGGCTCAGTATAGGTGGATCTATTTACAATGAGCTCTGCACATGATTGTGCATTGCCTTTGAAGTTGTGGACATAGCTAAAGAATGCTTTGTGGTTGTCCTTGGCCTTGGAGGCCAAACTTACCTCAAATTTGGCTTTGGTAGACTTTATTTGTCCTGTGAGTTGTTTGTTTAGTTTGATGAGAGTCTCAGGACTTTTATTTGTAGTCCTGTACATGCTCATCACAGGGTTAAAACATTTTCACTGTACAGTACTATCCAAATACTTTCCTTAAACATAATATTCTCAACCTTTTACTGAAATGACAGAACTATTTTTATACATAACTGCTGCCTGTACAATCCACTGAGTTGCACATGTGCTTTCTCTTTAGTAACTTCCATCCCTGCAAAATCTTAGAGTGTGTATGTATAAATGTAACTACTGTTTGTGTGCAAATGCAAATGGAAATGTAAGTACTGCTTGTGTATAAATGTAAATAGAAATGTAACTACTTTGTGTTTGGAACTAAGTATAATGCAATGTAAGCTAGTAGAGCTTTTCTCCCCCGGCCTCCCCTGAAAATGGGAATGACCCTATTGGACTTTCCTTGTAAACAAAGACAAATAAGCAAAAAATTAAAATAAATGTTTTCTTGACTTTGTATAAGTGAAGTACTATGTTTCAGAAACAGCGTGAAAGCAGAAAGTTGCCTTTGTTTCTTCTACCACGTACCTCTTTTTTTGTTTGGAATGGGTGGCACATATTGACTTTAAAACTCCATCCAACTAGAGCTGTGTAATCCTTAGCCTTAGGAGAGGAGTGACATTTGCTTTTTACACCTTTATTTGAGCTTTCACTGGAAAAGTATGCTTTAAACTTTAATTGAATTGGAGAAGCTGCTTTAAGCATTTAAGTAGGTATTTGTTTACCAACAAGGTGTGGGACACCATTTGATGAAGTATCTGTTCCAAACTCAAGCAGTACATAGATAAGTGCAGGAAGTGGTATTTGCATCTCTCTGTGGGAAAAACCCTGATGTATCTAATTGTTTTATTTAGACAATTTGTTAATGAGTTTCACTTAAAATGTGTGTGTCAACATTATTAGTTAAGTAGTTCTTGTAACTGTGTAAAACCAACAGTTTCCAAAGCCAAGAACAAGAACAATCCACGACCAAGCAGGCAGCCAAATAATCCTCCACTTTATTATAAAACGTAAATCAAACTTCTCCCTTCTTGATTTACTATTTTGTCCACAGTGAGAAGTTTGATTTACGTTTTATAATAAAGTGGAGGATTATTTGGCTGCCTGCTTGGTCGTGGATTGTTCTTGTTCTTGTAACTGTGTAACTATGCTGATCTGGGACTTTTTTATTGTCTAAATAATATTGTTTATATCAATATTAATCAAGTCATTGCATTAATATTATGCTAATGGAAATTGATTTATTTGTTTGCATGTATTACTAACTTTTGTTTTAAATCAATCTGCAGGATTCACGAAGCCTCTGTGTAAGAGTTAGCAAGTCTTACACGGAGGCTGCAGTTAAACGGGGTGATGTCAGCATGCCATGCATATTCATGAGGGCATGCTGAATCACACTCTAGGCTAACACGGTCCATGTAGCAATGTAGGGGGCGTGTCCACATGGCGAGACCTGCAAAGGGACATGTCCCCAGAAGAATCACAGTCCCAAAAGGAAACTCCCACGAGCGAGTCCGCAGAAATGTCAAGAAACACAACAGCACACATGCCCCTACAGACTATTAACCCAACTGAAATGTAAAATGTAAAAATGAACAGTTTAATTTTTTTTTTATTTCAAAAATGTTTGCCCGTAATTGCGCTCGTTTGCACGGGTGTGCCCTTCGCTCAGCCACATTTAGCAGTCATTGAAAAAGCATATAAGCTCTAAATATGCAAAATAAGCTAAATAGCAATAGTGTAGCGGTAGAGACATCGGCCGTCATGGTTCAAGCCCCAACAATATCATTTTTTATTTTTAGTGAAATAAGCACGAAACAATCCCCTGACATATATGTATATATATACAATTATAATTTAAGTAAAATGCAATGAAATGGGCCATATTTTTATGAAGAAATCTGACACAATAAAAAAATAAAATATTTTATGTGCCCATAGCTGAGCAGCGCTCTAACAAGCTGAGTAAGTTTGCCCACAGGTGACCAGTGGTTTAACAGGTGTAATAGGAGTGCCCGGAGTTGAGCAGTGCTTTAACACGCTGAAAGTGTGTGCCCGTAGTTGCGTAACATTTCACACAGCGTAATATGCATGCTCATAGCCAAATAACGCATTAACCAACGTAACCCGTTTGCGCAGAGCTGCCCAGCGTGCCAACCGGCTTACCGGCGGGCAACGTTGAGCAACCTGTATCAAAGCCGCCTTTAAACAGACACACCTCCTAGCCTGTCTAGACAGTAGTAAAATTAAAAAAAAGCAATGCCCAGGCTCAAACCCAGGATACTGTGCATCATAGTCAAAGTACTGAACCACTAAGCCATGACAGCTGTACTGAAAAATGCAGTATTAGCATATATATAGGAATGAATGGAAATAGAAGCATGACAAAACAGGTTTTGTGAAGCTGATACAATTCCAAAATGGCCAATCACAGATAAGTGCGGGAAAAACGGCATATATAAGCCCCATAGGTGGGAATACACAGCATAACTGATTGTGGAACCTATTTGCAGTCAGGATGGCAGGTGTAGGAGAGGGTAGTCGCTTTTGAGCACAGAGGTGGGGTGTTGAGGAGTCCAAATACATGGTTTGGCTCCTAGTCCACGATCATTAGGCTCAACTCATGCAGGGCAAGGTTCTGTGGGGTGCATTTAAGGCAGAGGCGTGGAACCGGTTGGCACATGATCTCACCAGTACCACAGGCATACCAAGGACTGGTGAACAGGTCCATCACCACCATGCGGACCTGAAGAGACGGAAGCAGGACCAACTGAACTGTTGGATCCAGGAGGCCCGGCAAATGCCCAATGCCCCACTACTAAGTATCCATGTAATTATGTATGTAAGGAATTATCCTAGCTGACATTATGGAGATGTATGTTCCAATATTACTTCATTTATATTACAGCTGCAGGTGTGTGTTCCGCGAATCGGTGAGCCTATGGTGATAGGCTGGAGCGGTTGTGCCATCAGGCAGGTTAGTAATTATATTTCTGTAATTGTTATACAATATAAGTGAGACAGCTTGTAAAAGAGTTTAGTGTAGTCACATATTAATAAAGTTCAAATAACACTAGAAGAAAGATTCTGCTAGTACTGTATGATTAGATTAGTAATGCAGCCTGTATTCCAGAAATAAAAAGTAAACAAGTCTGAAATAGTGATTACCCACCTGAAGTGTAATATCAGATAACCTGCAGCAGCCTGAAAATCAGTGGTAAACAAGCTAAAGATAATAGACATGTGTCAAATACATCCCCTTAGAAAATCTGCCATATGAAACAAGTGAGTCTGTTGGAAATGATTGTTGTAATCAGGTATGACATGTTAATAACGCCTAGAATAAAGTACTATCTTGAATTATAAAAATAAAACAAGTAAGTGTGAGAAAGAGGTATGAATAGACCAAGAAAGCTGTTATAACTTCTGAATAAAGTATACTGCAGTCAGTACATAATGAAATGAATGAGACAGCCACAACCAAAAAGTGAAATGTTTGAAATAAAGTACTGAAGCTGGAATGTGTCTGCCCCACAATTTGTATATGTTGCTGTACCCTTGTAATATGGAGATAGTATGGTTGTATGAAATAATGAACATCCACAGTTGTCTAGAGCCATATAAATGAAATGTAGCAGGATGCTGTACCTGAACATAGCCAGATATGAAATGTGTATGAATAAAAATGCAATGTATATTAATGTAGCAGTAACAGTCCCATCATCAACATTCCTAAGGTTACATATAGGAAACTATACTAAGACCTGTAGGGTATATATATCTGCAGCTACTAGAGATGTACAGCATATGTATATGTAGTTGAAGTTGTTAATGAAATATTTCTTCATCCTACCCTATATTCACAAATAATGCCATTCCACAACAAACTGGGTATGTATATTCACAATCAATTCATATGGACATTTGTCCTGTTGGTTCAAACATATTTGCATGTACGTTGCTACATATGCCCTGTTCACATATCCAGACCTGATGGCCTGTTGCCATCAATTGACCCTGCATGCTGTTGGATTGTGTACTGTTGTTCAAAATATGCATGTGTTATACTTGCTCTTCAAAGTTTGGAATTCATGGGTGTTTGGTTAAAGGGAATACTGATGCATGCTGTTACAACTAATTTGGAATGGTATTGTTTGTTACTAACCCAAAATGTCATAAAAATATTTCTAAACATAGGACAACAGGGAAGGCGGGTTCCAGCGGACCCACCTCTCCCACCTCAGCTGGCGAGTGCACCTGACACTAGTGCCCAGGCCGGAACCTCTTCCGATGGCCCTGTGCCACCTTCGGGTGGAAGCACTGCAGGGGATGGGGCTTGTCCCACCTCTGCAAGCGTGGCCGGAGGAGACCGTTCACTCACCCTCCAAAGTGTCCGGTCTGTGGTGCGTAGCGAGATCAGGCATTCTGTGCTTGAACCCCTACGCCAGTTTGAGGCTCTGGTGGCACAACTCACGGATGTCCCTGCTGCCCGTCCTACACAGCCCCCAGCACAGCCCCATCCTGGACTGTGAAGGCACAGTGGCAACTGCCCATGGGTGGGGATCTCAGTTCTACTGTTGCCATCTGTGGGCTCATGGGCTCGCGATATCCCAACATCCGTCCCCGTCAATTGTGTTCCCCCCCACATGTGTCATACTCCGCCCCTGTATGCGTCTTATTTGTCTTGTCTGTTAACCTCCCCTACCTACCTCCCCAAATATACCTACTTCCTGTACCTCACATTCCACTCTCACCTGAAAAAAAAAAAAAAAAAAAAAGGGCACTCTGTTCCCACAAAAAAATTATGCCCCATACATAGCTGCCTATTTTGCAGACATGTCTGCTGGACATGTGAAGTGGTAATTACAATTGGCTGTACAACATATTTTGTTGTCCTCACCCCTCTCTCAGGGGTGGAAGGTTTCAAATTTCACACCAAATTACAGACATATGCACAGCTGTTGCTGATAAAGAAATGGACAGCTATGGGCCTTTCCTACATCCTTCCTGCAAATCCCGAGCTCGTTTTCCTACTGTCCTACCCTCTTTGTGCCCCCTTTTTCACCACTGTCCTAGCTCCCCATTTTCTTTTCTTTCAAAGAAATTAGCGCAGGTGTGCGCGAGAGTAAGCACTTTTAAGCAGTAGTAAGCGGGTGTGCGCTGGTGTGCGCTTAGCTAAGTGTGTGTGCGCAAAGCTAAGCGACAGTGTGCATGCGTGAGCTCCACGCAAACCAGCGCTAACCCGCTTACAACTGCTTAAAAGTGCCTTAGTCACTCTGACTGACAAGGCCTGTAGTCTGCTCAGCAGCAAAATAAAATTCCTCTGTCAGTCTCTCACCCAGGACCTTGGAAACACTAGTCTGCATGACTTACCACTAAGCCATGTTTGATATACAAGAACTTTGTGCTGAAAGCAATATATCATGAAATAGTAGGACTGAATGTAAAGGGAATATAGGAAGGCTATTACACAAAGCTTTTCTTGTATCTTTACTGGCAATTCTTGTGGATTTGTATAACATTAGTGTGAGAAGAGAAACAGCCATGCTAGTCGGTAGCTAGTAGGTAATAATGTGACAGTAGCATCTTGCAAACCACACACACTATCAGAGCAGGATAAACACTGCCATATTTATAGGTTCATAGGTTCATAGGTTCATACTAGGCTATCTGCCCGAGGGCATTTACAAGCCTAGCCCATAGTTTTGTGACTTACGCCACCCCTTTAGTATGGGGAACTATACCCATTATTTTGCTGTGCCTCTGTTGAGCAGTGACCCTGAGGTAATCCCTGGGGTATATCTGCGATCTCCCATCCATTGGTCAAGATTTCTCTTGAACAAGGCCAGCGAGGTGCTCTGCCTCACATATACCGGGATTTTATTCCACAGCATAGGGAGTCTTTGGGTGATGAATCTATCCCTCCAGCACGTCCTATTAATAGCCATGTCGAGGTTTAAGTCTCCCGCCCTTGTGGCTCTGACGGATCTAGATTTTTGAGGTGAAGCATATTCATCAAATCTGGGTTTGACATGGCCTTGTATGTTAGGCAAAGGTCACCTCTGAGCAAGCGGTGGCGACTGAATAGAGCTGGAGTTCTTTCAGTCGGGCAGCATAGGACAGATGTTTGAGACCCTTTATCCTTTTGGTGAGGAACTTTTGTGGCCTCTCCAGCTGCTGAAAGTGTCGGGTCAGATACATTCGGCATGGGGCATTGTACTCAATAATTGCTCTGATGAGTGATGAGTATAGGAGACTATGACCTCCTTGATCTAGATGAGAATCCCTTCATGATAAGGTGGGCAATGTAGAAGGTCTTCCTAACTACTTTAGCTACATGGGTGTCGAATGACAGACTACTATCAACCTGGGTCTCCAGGTCCCTGATAACTTCTTCTGTGCTCAGTGGATTGCCACCTATTTGGTAGCTAGGGGTAACCTTGTTTTTCCCGAAGGGTATGACTATGCATTTTTGGCATTTAACTTTAGGCCATGGCTCTGGCACCAGTTATCCGTTTTGTGAGACCCTTCTGAAGGATATCTGTGTCAGATGTGTTTTCTACTGTGGCCAGTTTGCAGTCATCTGCAAACTTTGTCAGCCATAACCCTCCTGTGTTTGCTTGTACTTCGGAAAAGTAGATGCCAAACAAGAGTGGGCCCAGGACTGAGCCCTGTGGTACACCACTTGTGACAGGCTTTGAGTCTGACATGGCGCCAGCAACTCTGACCCTGTGGGTTCTGTCACTCAGCCAGTTTGCAACCCATCTTGTGATGTATGGGTTAACATTTAAGCTGATGAGTTTTTCAATGATACCCGAGTGGGGTATTGTATCGAAGGCCTTCGCCAGATCGAGGTAGGCTGTATGGACTGACTTTCCCTCATCAATGGCCTTGGTGACTGTTTCGAAAAAGTCAACCAAGTTTAGAAGGCATGA
This sequence comes from Protopterus annectens, assembly GCF_019279795.1. NCBI lineage: Eukaryota > Metazoa > Chordata > Ceratodontiformes > Protopteridae > Protopterus > Protopterus annectens. The sequence goes on along the minus strand of NC_056730.1, from coordinate 1,077,312,646 downwards.
TCTGCCTTTGACAAAGCCAAACTGGGATGAATCCAAAGTCTGCAAATTCCCTATGTCTTTATTTATGAGGTCCATTATGATCCTCTCCATGGCTTTGCAGATAAGGCTTGTCAAGCTAATGGGCCGGTAATTTCCAGGGTCGGTGGAGGCACCGCCTTTGTGAAGTGGGACCACAGTTGCAGTGCGCCACTCCCTGGGAACGTATCCAGAGGTAAGACTATGATTAAACAGCTGTCCTAGCTGTGGGTTTAATTCCTCGTTGAGTTCGTGGAGCACACAGCCGGGGACACCATCAGGTCCCATGGATGCTGTGTTTTGCTTTGGAGAGAGCAGTTCCCACTTGGGCGTTGGAGATGTTTGGGGGCTGCAATCGCTTGGTATAGATATCTCTCCTTTTGGGAGAAGTTTGCACTGAACCTGTCAGCCAGTATGTTGGCAATGTCTGTAGGATCAGTAATCTTAACATCATTTTGAACTAGTTCTGAGCATATCTGGGAGTTTCCTACCAGGTTTCTAACATAGCTAAAGAAGGCCTTATGATTGTCTTTTGAGTCTTTAGCTATTTTTCTCTCAAAATTTGCTTTGGATGATTTTATGAGAGCTCTTAGTTTTTTACTTATAGTGATCAAGGGTGTCTTACCTTTTAAGGATTTTGCTCTATCTTGTAGTAGCTTCCTCCTTTTGTTGTAGAGTTTGTTTATGGCTGGGGTCCACCAGACTGGACGCTTGCCTTTGGTACAAAGAGTCTTTGTTTTGCTTGGGATTGCCTTATCCATGCAGTCCTGCAGGTGCTGGTAGAAGGCATTTGTAAGTGATTCAGCGGCTTGAGTACTGTTTTCCGCCGGCTCGGGGGCCTTAAAGGAGACCACACTAGTCTTTAGAAGTGTGAAGTCGGCTTCGAAGTTCTTTACTGTGGTTTTTTTTATTTCAGGTGGGGGGGGAGTGAGGACCTCCAGCGAGATTAGTTTGTGATCTGATCTCACCAGTGAGGGGTATACTTCCGGTGTTGAACATTGTGCTCCCATGTTCGTGATGATGAGATCAAGTATGTTTTCTCCTCTTGTGGGGATGGTGACTAGTTGTTCCATGGCATTTGAGTTTATGAATTCCAGGAACATTTGGGCTAGGGTGTTTGGGCTTGAGTAGTGTTCCCAGTCTATATTAGGGTAATTGAAGTCACCTAGTATGATGGTGTTTGGTGATACATTTATCCCTCTAGTGTTTTCAGGAAGGCCATGTGAGGTTCCTGAGTTTGTGAGGGTGGCCTGTAACATGCTACAATTTGCAGAGCAGTCTTGCCTATGGTTAATTGCACCTGGATGGTCTCCGATGCATCGTCGCGTTGCCACCAGTCTTGAGGTGTGGGTGTCTTTGATGAATATGGATACCCCCTCCTTTCTTGGTATTGTCCGGATTTTGGGGCGGAGCATGATAAGAGGTAAAACCTGATAGTGCTGGGGTGCTCTCAGGAGCCTTGAACCAGTTTTCTGTCACTGCACAGACATCGATGTTCTCCATACTGAGAAGGGCCTCGAGTGCGTGCATTTTGAGATTTAGGCTTCTGGCATTGAGCAGCATTACCCTTAGTTTTTTTCCTTTTTGTGTTCTAGGGTGGTAGGTTTAGAATTTGAGCCTTGCCTAAAAAGGCACTATGGGGGTGGCAAGTGCCTTTGCCAATATCCGGAATCCCAGGGGTGACAGGTGCAAGCCGTCCCTTGCGAAGCAGCGTGGCTTGTCCAGCATGTCATCCCAGGCAGACAGACATTGGATCCCCTTTGAATGACACCAGAGTTTAAGCCAATTGTTAAAGCTGATCATCTTATCTCTGTATTGTGGCATCATTCTTGGTGAAGGTAGGATACTGCTCAAGGTCAGGGTCATACCTGCCTGGGCTACATAATCAGAGAGCTCCTCAATGTCTCTTTTCATGTAGTCCAAGGAGGTGCGTCTCAGGTCGTTTACACCAGCGTGGACAATGACTGAGTCGTATTTGTACCTGCTGTTGAGAGACCTGAGTGCTTGCGTTATGTGGCGGATTCTAGCGCCGACAGGCAGCTTACTGTGACCTTCTCCTTACTCAGTCTGGTGAGCAGGACGTCAGTGTGTCTGACTATGGAGTCACCAATGACTAGTGTGTCTGGCATTGTGTTTGGCCTTAAGGGCTGTGACTGTTTGACACTCTGACTGTGAGGTCTATGTGTTGCAGGTGTTGTGTTCTGAGGTGGTGGTTGTTTGGGTGTCTGCTTTGGTGGCCTCTGCTGTTTTGGTAGATTTTGATCAGAGCCGAAAGTATGTCTTTGTGTGTTTATGTGTATGATTTGAGGTTGTGATGGTACTATGTGAGACTGGGTCTATAGTGTGTGTGTGGTAACCTTCTCCTCCTGACTGGTCTTGCCAGTCCTATGTTGAGAGAGCTCAGCCTCCAGTTTGGCCGTATAGTTGCATCTCTCGCATGTATTTGTGTTTTGTGGGAGGAGGATATGGGTTGTCTGTGTACATGAGGCAATTGTAACATTGCCTCAATATTCCCAGGTTCACCAGCTGAGCAGGAGAGGACACTAGCAACTGATCCCTTGACATGCTAGAAGGACTAGACAAAAAAACTTTAAAAGAGATTCTGGGGGATGTGGGTGACCGAGAAATGGGGGTTTGCCTTTTTGGGGTGCTATCTATAAGAGTGCCGTATCAAGGTAATAAGTACTGTAGGAGCAAGTGCTAGGTTTAACAGATAGAGAAAAGTCTACTTGGAGTCAAGTAGAGATGATCTTTTTAGGTATTAGAGAAAGTGCTAGTAACAGGGATGCTTAAAGGTAAGATTGAAAAGAATGCACTCTGCAGTGTGCACTAGAGAAGTTAGATATGAAAGTAGATAACTTGAGTTTTACCTGTTCAAAAAGTTAAGGTTTAGTGGAGAGTTACAATTTTTAAAACAGCAAGATGGACTGAAAGGGGTGGTTACTTTTGTATTTTGGTACTATGAAATACTGTAGGATGGCCAATAAATTTAAATAATTGAAGGGGTGGGATTTCAAAAGTGATGGTTTTGTGATTACTCACATAAGCCAGTGAAAGTAGAGAGAAATGAGATATATGGTCAGATTAACATAAGAGGCGGGCAACTAGAAAGACAGTGGTATTTAACAAGACAACTTAAATGGGTGGGAGGGAGGAAAAAATTCTGCCTGACTCAGAACAGAGAGAGCTGTGGTCTCTTTTGAAGTTTTAATATGCTGTTAAAACAGAATGCAAGCAAAACACAAGATAAAGAAAACAAACTACAGTATTCAAAATATAGAAAGGCAATACAGAAATACAAAAAATAACAACAAACTAAAAAATAACAGCAAACTAACCTTGAACAGGTAAGAGGCCAGACCTCGCAACTGGGACTGATTTACAGGGATGTCCCTGATTTGAAAACAAATGTTAACTGTGCCCCACTGACTCCCTGTGAAATGTACTAACAGTAGGCAGAAAGGTGTTTTGTCCCACGTAATGGTAACTGTCAACTACTGAAAGTATGCACTACTTGCATGTCAGAAATGGTGTATTAATACACATGCTCAAAATACCCCACAGTCACAACTGCAGAATATCTGAAATATATATCATGGGTGTATCCCACTGATATGAACCATTCCCTGAGGCTGATAAAAGATACACCTGAGAGTGACTATCTGAGGCCTGCAAGTGTCACAAACTCACAGGCATATCATTCTGTCTGCTGTCACACACTTTGTGAATAGCTGTAGAATAGCTTCCACAAGCACACCCACATGTAGGTGTACAACCCACAAATATCAAAGGAGGTATCCAACTAATAACAGAAGGACAGTATAGCAGTTTACAAGCACTGCATGTGCCTGCTATCCATAACTGTTAGTACAAAGTACAAGGTGCCACTACTGCTCAGCAGCAAAATAAAATACCCTTCTAGGTGTCAAGCCCCACACCTTGGCCAGACCAGACTGCATGCAGTACCACCAAACCACAACAAACATATAAGGAATTGCTGCTGAAAGAAATATAGTAAGCATTGCAAGGAGTGAATGTGAATAGAAAATAGGAAAGCCATAGCAACACATTCCGGCAAAGACACCTAGCAGGCCTTCAAGGAGTGAATGTAAAGGCTAAGTAGTGAAGCCATAGCAACAAATTGCAAGAGATACTGCTGTAAACCAGTTACTCTACAAGTCCCACAGGAAAGCACATACTCCCATTTAAACAGTATTAGTATTATTAGGTGTCAGTTAACATACACACTGAGAAGAATAAACTGGAGGAAGCAATAGTCAGGTGTCAGTACAACATGCATGTCAGTGCCTACAACACAGCCTGAAATATGAGAGACATATCAACCTTTACGCTCACACAACAGTGTCCACAGCATACCAGCATGGTCCCCACCTTGGAAATCTGAAAGGGCTATGCCTACTTCACCTAACATTTTATAGCACTGTCCTGAAATCACAGTGAGAACTGCAATTACCACACAGCAGGCTGCATGCAATTAGCAAATGCTGGCTAACAATTGGTGCAGAGGCCATCACATGCACATCTGCATATACCTACAAAAGCAGCCTGTACTCCCAGTCCACACATGCAATACTTTCATTGCAACAGTTGGAGGGAGAGACAGAGAGAGAGAGAGAGAGAGAGAGAGAGAGAGAGAAAAGAGATATAAAACCGAATAAGAGACACAGACAGCCGAAAATAAAACAATACAGAACAGCAGGCTGACCAACAGCAAGCCATCAAAAATAGCAGTGTCCAACAAAGGTAATGTAAACTAATAATGTAATAGTCTACATACTGTGAACCCTCCGTATGTGTTAGCAATATATATACATACATATGCATGTGAAGGATGCTATGTGCACATATCAATGTAGGTTGTAGTGCAACGTAAAATGTAGGTTGTACAGTAATGAATGTTTAGCAGTATGTTAGTGTGTATATTCGTATGTGTAAATAAAAAGGTATATATATATATATATATATCTATATATATATATATATATATATATATATATATATATATATTATATGTATATGTATGTATATTTATATATGTATCTATATATAATATGCATGTATGTATACATAGATAGAGAGGGATGTAGAAATAGATAGACCCAGAATGATACCACAGTACAAGGACAAAATGATTGACCTCAACAATTGGGTAAGCTTCTGGTGTCATTTTAAGGGGATCCAGCATCTGTCTGCCTGGGACGACATGATCGACATTCCATGATGCTTTGCCAGAGATGGCCTGCACCTGTCGCCCTCAGGATTCCGGATACTGGCTAAGACTCATGCCACCCCTATAGTGCCTTTGTCAGGCAAGGTTCAAATGACAAATTCACCACCGTAAACGGAGACATCTGTGACATCTGTGCAGTGACAGAGACCTGGTTCAAAGTTCCAGAGAGCACCCCTGCATTACCAGGCTTCAATTCATACCACACCTTTTGGCCACCTAACCCGGAAAGAAGCACTAAAGGCAGAGACGTGTCCATATTCATTAAGGATATCCACACCTCCAGGCTAGTTGCACAGCATAATGCATCTGAGGTATCCAAGTGCAACTAACTCTGGGCAAGACCGCAATCCAAATCGTAGCTTGCTACAGACCCCCCACCATGCCCCAGGATTCACACCCCTCATTTCATGATACACTGGAAAGTACTGGGTACAACCCAACACCCTAATAATGGTCGATTTCACCTACCCCACCATTAACTGGAAAAACTACTCTTGTACCAACTCTTTTGCTCAACATTTTCCAGAATTCATAAATACCAACGCCTTGGATCAGCTTATTCACACCCTCACCAGGGGCAGCAATATCCCAGACTTGGTCATCACCAACATGGGAAACCAGTGTTCCACACTAGAGGTCAATTCCTCATTGGTCAGATCCAACCACAAGGTAATCAGCCTAGACATCCACATCTCACCCCCAGCCCCAATTAGGGAAACCATCGTAACAAACTTCTCAAAAGCCAACGTCACACTTCTTAAGACAGAAGTGGCAAACTGCATGACACCCATGCAGATGGACAATAGAGGTATGACTGCTGAATCCTACACAAATGCACTGTATAAGCACTTACACGAATGCATGGATCATGCTATCCCTAATAGAACCAAGATGTTATCCCCCAGACAAAGGAAGCCAGTCTGGTGGTCCTCTGCCATAAACAAACTCTACAACAGAAGAAAGAAACTGTTGCAAAAATAAGTAAATTCCCATGATTGGAGGATCTCCCTGGTCAACCTCAGTAAGAAGCTGAGATCCCTCATAAAATCCCCCAATGCTAGTTACGAAAACAAAATTGCCACTGACTCTAAAGACAACCACAAAGCATTCTATAGCTTTGTCAAGAATCTAAATGGGAACCCTCAGATCTGCTCTGAGTTACAGCATAATGGCACCAAATATACAGAATCAACTGATATTGCCAACATCCTGGCAGACAGGTTCAGTGCTAACTTTACCCCCCACTCACCCCCTAGAGGGCCCATCTCTATACTGGAAGAATGCAAAGTCCCTATAATCACAGCTGCACAGGTAAAATACACACTCTCCAAAGCCAAGAACACAGCATCCATGGGACATGACAATATCCCAGACTGCGTTCTACATGAACCACTGAATGCACTGGCACCCTACTGCAGTACCATGTTCAATCATAGCCTCACCTCAGGCTTTGTAGCCACTGAATGGCGCACCACAACACATCCCACTCCACAAAGGGGGAGCCACGATGGACCACGGTAACTACCGCCCCATTAGCCTGACGAGCCTGGTCTGCAAGGCCATGGAATGTATCATCATGGAACTCATAAACAAAGACATTAGTAATCTCCAAACTCTGGACCCTACTCAGTTTGGATTTGTAAAAGGCAGATCATGTCTCCTAAACCTGATTGACTTCTTTGAAGCAGTCACCAAAGCCATAGATGATGGTAAAATGGTTCACACAGCTTATGTAGATCTTGCCAAGGCTTTCAACACCATCACCCATTCTGGAATTATAGATAAGCACACTAAACTAGGTATAAATCCCTATGTCATAAGATGGGTTGCCAACTGGCTCACGGACAGAACCCACACTGTGAAAGTAGCGTATTACAAATTCGACATCAGACCAGTGACAAGTGGAGTACCACAGGGTTCAGTCCTGGGTCATCTCCTGTTTGGTATCTACTTCTCTGAAGTGCAGGCCAACACAGAAGGTCTTTGGCTAACAAAGTTTGCAGATGACTGCAAACTAGGAGCCATAATCGCAACTCCTAACGATGTGGGCAAACTACAAAAGGCCCTCACTGAGACAGATACCTGGTGTCAAAGCCATGGCCTGTAGCTCAATGCCAAAATGTGTATTGTCATCCCCGTGGTAAAAACTCTGTACCCATGAACTACCACATAGCTGGTAGTCTACTTAATGCCAAAAATGTGATAATAGACCTTGGGACGCAGGTGCACAGTAGTCTCTCCTTTGATAATCACATCACCACAGTGGTCGGGAAATCCTTCTATGTGGCTCATCTCATCACAAAAGGATTCCTATCCAGAAAAAAGAGGTCATTGTTCCCCTCAACTCATCACTTATTAGACCCATTATAGAGTACAATGCCCCTTTTGGTATGTACCTCACAAGACAACTACAACAACTGGAAAGACCACAGAAATACCTCACAAAGAGGATTACTGGCCTCAAACAGATGCCCTATGCAGACCATCTCAAAAAACTACAGCTTGACTCCATGGCATATCGCCTACTCAGGGGTGATCTCTGCTTAACATACACAGCTATGTCAAACCTAGAGCTGTTGGACATGCTCCACTTAAAGAAATCTCAATCCCTCTGAGCTACACGCTCTAGGGACCTTAATCTTGTCACCACAATAAACAGAACATGCTGGAGGGATAGAGTCCTGTCCCAGACACTTCCCATACTCTGGAACAGACTACCTATCTATGTCAAACAGAGCTCCTCATTAGCACTCTTCAAGAAAGATCTTGATGATTGGATGGGAAATGGGAAATTCACCTCGGGGATCACGTCTGGGCTCTGCTCGACAGGGGCATAGGAAAATACCTTTCTTGGGTGGCGAAAGCCAGGGTACATTTATTGGCTAGGCTTGTATGGGCCCTAGGGCCAATAGCCTAGTACCTACCTATGAACCTATGAACATATATAGATAGATGGATAGAATATGTATATACACATATTATGTAATAGACACATACATATATAGATATATATAGATACATACACATATACAGACAGATATGAATGTCTACAGATATGTATGTATATGAATATCTCTCTCTCTATCTCTCCCCTCTCTCTATCTATCTATCTATATATATATATATATATATATATATATATATATATATATATATATATATATACATACTGAGAGAGGCACATGTGTGCAGATGTATTGCAACAGGTGCCTGGTGGCAAAGGCATGTACTGAACACCAGTGTGGATACAGGAGTACCATACCCCATTCCAAAACACTTACACCACTAACCACCACATATGTGGTTGCCTGCCTACTACTGGATGTGTCAGGAGGGAACATGGGAAACAAGTGTACAATAGTCTCCCCTTTGATATTCACAGTGGCACACCAGTCTTGTAATACCTGTACATGGTACATGTCAGCAGAAATGGTGTGTCAGCTAGTGAAATGTAGGTCACTGTACCCCTCTACACCTCACAATGTCCTACATGGTATGTACCTCCCATGACAACTACAGAAAGGGAGAAGGATACAGTCATACCTAACACACAGTGATAATGCCCTCAAACACATTACCTATGCAGAGTGACTGACAAAACCACAGATAGAGTGCCTCTCAAACTACTGACACAGAGCTTACCACTGCTGGATATACATAGTTAAGTCACACCCATAACAGTTGTCCAACAACCATGGTAACACCTCACAATTATCCCCAGTATAAATGACCTATGTCTGTCATCCTTGGCACCGCAGTAAAGAGCACATGGTGGAGGTACAGGTTCCTACCCACAAACAGGCCATACCCTGGAGTAAACCACCCAGCATTATGGAGCAAGGCTCCCCATTAGTAGATGTTAGACATACCCTTGTTGAATGTTATGCAGATAAGTAGTATGCCATATGAGTCACCCTGTGTAACTGTTTGACAGGAGCAAGTACAACCACATTACATGTGTCCCAAGGGGCAGGGTAGCATAACAGTATGCTGCTGTAGGCCCAGGCCCAATAGCATACTACCTGCCTATGACACAATGCACACACACATGTACTCATTGCAATACCAACTATGTGAGGTGGAATGAGTGTGCCACTGACTGTGTGCAAGGTCTGTAATGGTGCGATTGCTCAGCATGACTTTATGTCTGTCATGGTAGTGTGTGTCCTTGGTGTGAGGTCAGAGAAAGATGTGTCAGGTATTGGGATACAAACATACTACATTGCCATATGTTGTGCTGTGATTCCCTGTATGTGACGGTGGTGTAGGTATGGTTATGGTAACAAAGACTGCGGTGCATTACCAGTGACATTTGTACTGTGCATTGCATGCATTGCATGGGTTGACAATGTTCCCCATACATTACCTCGATACAAACCCCCAGTGTGAGGCTGTGCGTTGGACCTCAAACAGTGTGCCGACTGCTGGAGTATACTTGTTTGTTGTATGGAGTGTGCCAGGCACTGTCACAGAGTTGTCAGCTGAGCACTGATATGTGATCATTTACATGTGTATCCCCCAATAGACAGACAGATGCTATACAGGGCAGTTCAGTGATATCACTACAGTAGAGTTTTATGTGTGCCATATCACTTGCTCACATATTTTTCTTTTCCTTCCAGGGCAATGGTGCACCAGCGCAATCCCACGTACTCTGCTGCAGAGGAAGAAGAGATACACCAGAGCCTGGTGCAGGATTTTGCCACACTCTTTTCCCACCCCAGCCAGAACCAGCAGGAGAGGGCTGCACTGTGGCAAGACCTTGTCTGTTGGGTAAATGACATAGGCATGCACAACTGGACATATGAGCAGGTACGCCATCACTGCAGTGATTTAATTAGAAATGTCCATCAGTGTGCGTCTGATATCCACAGGCAACAGCTTGCCACAGGTGATGGGGCGGCTGTATACCCCCCTCACCAGACTGGAGGGGCTCCTCCTAAGTGTTGTGGCTCCAGCCCAACAACAACAACATCCACACACATGTGTAATGATGGAGGCTGGAGCCACCCAGCAGGAGGACTTGGAGCGTGCAGGTAACATGCCATATCTATAGTTGACTGTTCTCTACACTGGTAGTTTATGCATGTGTGAGGTGTGTACTGTGTTTGTAGCTATTATCCTGGTAATTATTGTGCAAGAGTGATATTCTCAATATCGGCAGTAGACCTGTGAAAGCCAACTGTTGTACTACTGAACTGTATCATACTCACAGTATCAATGGCACAGTTGTGCCCACTGACAATGAATGTCTTATTTGTGCAGGTCCCTCTGATTTAACAGCAAGGCAGCCAATCCATGCTGGTGAGTGTGTAATAACATTCCTTTAATACTTATGATAGTAATAGTAATAATACCCTAAAATGGTATTGCTATGTGTGTGATTGCAGGTGTGTCTGTGTGTTTGTATCTCATGTACTGAGGAGTGTGCATGCGTGCATGTGTGCATGTGCGCATTGTGCATGTGTGCATGTGCCCATGTGCCCATGTGCCCATGTGTGCATGTGCCCATGTGCGCATGTGTGCATGTGTGCATGTATGCATGTGCGCATGTGCCCATGTGCCCATGTGTGCATGTGTGGTAACATTGTGTGCACATTGTAAACTGTGTTTACTGTCTTCTTCTCACAGGTTCTGGTGCTGTTCTGGTGGTGTGCAGCAGGGAACCTGAATCTGCTGCTGGGGATAGTGATAATGATGATACCTGTGTAATGGCACAGGGAGGTGTGCCAGGGTCCGTTGTTGGTCAGCCAATCAACAGTACACAGCTGTCAACCCCATCAATGCGCAAAGTCATCCTGCCAATACATCCATTGTCACCAATATCCCTAGGTGATGGACAGCATACAGTGGGCATTGACCAGGGTAATGTGGTATCAGTGGCACACCATGGCCAGAGTCCTGACATGGTACCACACAGGCAGATGTCCAGGGGTTGTCGTGGGAGCATCTGTGGTCATACTGCCCCTGTCAGACGTGCCCACAGAGGTCTTTCAACCTCAGCTATGTTCCAGGCTGTAATGCAGGCACAGTCACGTATGGAACGGTACACCAGACAGGGTCTGAGGGAGCTGAGAGCACATCGCACTGCTATGAATGACACTATGTGTGACGTTGCGACTGCCATCCGTAATTTCACCGAGGTCATTGACAGACGTTGGGGGGACACATTAGATCTGTTCCACAACTACATGTCCATGAGCCGTGGCAACGCAGGGCGGTTGAGGTGTCGATGTGGACGAATGCCAGCAACAGCAGCAGCTGGCAGTCATCGCGGATGACAACAAACCTGCGGCAGCTCCCATAGTGCCAGTACCAGCCCCAGCAATGCTGGGTCTGTGCTGTCATCAGACCGCCCTAGGAGACCACGTGCACGTGGCTCTGGACAGTCCCAGCAGGGACATGTCTCCAGTCAACAACCACCTGTTTCTGATGACAGTACCCAGTCTGGCTTAGTACCTGATACTGCCCATAGCACCCCTGCCAGGCACAGTTACTATATCCGTGGCCAGAGACAGTGATCTGTACGACCTGGCAGGTACAGTCTGTGGCTGTCCACAAACACCCGTATATGGCGGCCACAAGGTGGAACTGTGTTCATGCATACACACATGCATAATGCTAACACCTAGGGCTAACACATACACGCACACACTGCATCAACATTGCCCCATCTTCTATGGTTGTCCCTCACTAACACACACACACATACATGTCGATTGGTTGTATCAGTGGCAGACTCAGGCATACCAAGTACACACCCTGTGCATATGATGAAACTGTGCCACCTCTTGCAATCTGTAACATTGATGCAGGACCGGTTAACATGGTGCTTATGCACAGGGTGACTACATAGATGTGTAGTAATATTATCATGTTGTTAACTGTGCAGTGTAATGATATCATTGTGGGTATATCCCAGCATGCCTGATGCATTAACAGTATGATTGTCATTGTATTGTTTGGTACACTCCTATTAATTACCATAGTGTAATGTCTGCACATCTTTGCATTCTGGTGGTAAGGCTGTAAACAGAAGGCCACCTACATAGGTAGCACAGGGGATAAGAAAATGGAAGTTATGATACTCAATGGTGGACATGTAAACCACAAGATGCATGCAGTACAACCTCTACTCTGCATGGAGAATGTTGATATCTGTGCAGTAATAGACAACAGGTTCAAGACTCCCAAGAGCACCCTAGCACTACCAGGTTACACCTCATACCATGCTTGACAGCCCCAAAACACACAACTAACTATGACAGGAGGTGAGTCTCATTAAATGTCAGGGATACTGTGGTGGCAGGACAGGTAGCATACAGCCTACTAGGTTGGGGAATGCTGATTGAGGGCTCAGTATCTGTCATTATAAATGTGTATTACTTCTGGTTTAAGCACTTGAGCTTCAGGCCAGTTATTTGACATTATGAAGGTTCATGGTCTGCACTCTTGTGGGAGGAGAGGCTGGACTCTGCCCGTCTGAGCTGGGAATTTCTGGCTAAAGGCTTATAGTAAACCAGTAGACCAAAAATCCAGAAGTGTTGTTGAAAAAATATATATATTTTTTCAACAACACTTCTGGATTTTTGGTCTATTGGTTTACCACTGATCTTTTTCGTAGTTTGGTTTGTGTTTTCTTCATTTTTGATAAAGGCTTATAGTGCCTGCATATTTGAACTGTTTCTTACTGAAATTGGTACACCTTGTTTGCTGTAGCATAGACTAGATCCATGCCTGCTGATTGTAGCTTTGTTTGTATGCTTGTTTGCTTGTTATTTCCCTGAAACACTAATTCCACCTGAAATGCAGCTTTACAGCACCTCTGTGGATCCCTAGTGACATGTGCATTGCTTACTGTATGTATGTCCTTGTTTCACTTGACAGAAAGATAGTGTTTGTCATTTATGCAATTAAGTTACCTGTAACACATTGCATTTGAGTTACCTGGCACTTGCTCACTAAAGCATTTATATATGCCAGCACTAACAAATTAAAAGCACTACACCCTCACAAACTCACCTTGCGTACCTTGTTCCCCATTGGCCCATTTTGTTGTTAATTATAAAGGAATTCCCAATACTATCCTAACATGTTCAAAGGTCAGTTGTCAATCTCCTCCATGGTCCAGCTGGTGAATCTGGGAATCTAGAGGCAATGTTACAACTGCCTCATTTACACAGTCAACCCTCTCCTCCTCCCAACAAATTCCAACACATGTGAGAGATGCAACCATATATCCAAACTGCAGGCTAAGCTCTCTCAACTCAGTACTGGCAAAACCTGTCAGAAGGAGAAGGAAACCACAGTCACTACAATTCCAGTCTCACATAGACCTACCACGACAGCAATCCAAACAAATAAACACAAACAAATATACTCATAGTCTCTAAATAAAGGTCTGCCTATGGAGCAGACACCTCCAAAGCAGACACACAAGCAACAGCTACCCCAGAACAGAACGCGTGCAACACATAGCTCACAAAGCCAGTGTGCCAAAAAGTCACAGCATGTAAGGCTAAACAATACACCTGCTACACTTGTGATCGGTGCCTCTATCGTCAGGTACACTGATGTCCTGCTCACCAGGCTGAACAAGGAGAAGGTCACGGTGAGATGCCTGTTGGGCGCTATGATCTGCCACATAACACAAGCACACAGATCACTCCAAGGCATGTACAAATATGACTCAGTCAGTGTCCATGCCAATGTGAATGACCTGAGACGTACCTCCCTGGACTACATGATGAGAGACATAGATGAGCTCTCTGAGCATGTGGCCCAGACTGGTATGACCCTGACCTTGAGTAGCATCTTACCTTCACCAAGAATGATGCCACAATATGTAGACAAGATGATCAATTCAGACAATTGGCTTATGTTTCAGTGTCATTCAAAGGGGATCCAATGCGTGTCAGCCTAGGATGACATGCTCGACAAGCCACACTGCTTTGCTAGGGACAGCTTGTACCTGTCACCCATGGGCTTTCAGATATTGGCAAAGGCTCTTGATACACCCATAGTGCCTTTTTTAGGCAAGGCTCAACAGACAAGACCACCTCCATAGGTATCACAAGGGATAGGAAACTAATAGCAATGCTACTCAATGCCAGCAGTGTAAACCTCAAGATGCATGCACTGGAAACTGTCCTTAGCATGGAGAACATCAATATTTGTGCAGTAACAGAATCCTGGTTCAAGGCCCCCAAAAGCACCCCAGCACTGGCAGGTTATACCTCATACCATGCTTGTCGGCTACATAACTTGCACCGAAACAGAACAGGAGGGGGAGTATCAATATTCATCAAAGATACACACACCTCCAGGTTGGTGGCACAGCATGAAGCATCAGAGACTATCCATGTGCAACTAACAGTGGGTAAGACTGCCTTCCAGTTCATAGCCTGGCACACACCACACTCCCAAACCCAGGTAACCCACTTGGCCTACTTAAGAATACATGAATATCTGCAGGTGTCTCCAAACAACAATATATTGGGCAGCTTAATTTACCCACACATAAACTGGGAGCATTACTGTAGCTCCAACACCCTAGCTGTAATGTTCCTAGAATCCATACACTCAATTGCTATGGAACAACTTATTGCCACTCCCACAAGAGGGGAAAACATGCTGCACCTGTTCATCACCAACATGTGGACTATATGCTCCAGACCAGAAGTTTATCCCTTGCTGGTAAGATGACACCATAGACTACTCTCACTGTATATTCACATACCAAATGCAGCCCCTGCACAGAAAACCACAGTCATAAAGTTGTGTAATGCAAAGTACATGTATTCACATGAGGCAGGCTTCACACATGGGAACTATTTAAGGTCATAGGTACATATGTCTATGTGGCACACACATACCTCATGTGTGCATTGACATTACTGATATGATCTATATCATACAATATTAAGAGCAACACCCCACACACATGGTCAAACTGTGTGACAAAAGCACACATGGCATTTGTACGATTCAAACCCCTACCTAACTATGTCATGACACTTGAGAGAGACGCATTAGCAGAGCACGCTATTTGCATCACTGGGAGGTTGCTCTTCTCCTGCTGTACTTATAGGGTGCTGCCATCATCAGTGTTTAGAAAGAGGAATGTGCATCATGCAGTGTGTTCTTCTAGTTGGCAAAAGGGACATTTCTGTTACACAGAATTGCACACACACTAACCTCCCTCACCCAAACACACACGCACACACTGAGCATTTAAACCCCTACCTAATTATGTTATGACACTTAAGAGAGATGCATTAGCGGAGCACGCTATTCGCATTACTGGGAGGTTTCCCTTCTCCTGCTGTACTTATAGGGTGCTGACATCATCAGTGTTTAGAAAGAGGAATGTGCATCATGCAGTGTGTTATTCTAGTTGGCAAAAGGGACATTTCTTTCACACACACTAACCCCCTTCACCCAAACACACACACTGAGCATTTGCAGGATTCAAACCCCTACCTAACTATAATATGACACTTGAGAACGACGCATTAGCAGAGTGCGCTATTCACATGACTGGGAGGTTTCCCTTCTCCTGCTGTACTTATAGGGTGCTGACATCATCAGTGTTTAGAAACAGGAATGCGCATCATGCAGTGTGTTCTTCTAGTTGGCAAAAGGGACATTTCTTTCACACAGAATTGCACACACACTAACCCCCATCACCCAAACACACACACACACTGAGCATTTGCAGGATTCAAACATGGATGTGAGATTGCAAATTCAACCCCTGGGATCTCCACTGTAACCCTGCTTGATGGAGGCACAGCACACTAGCCTTACATGTTGCCTTCTGTGACCTACTTTACAGAGGCACAGTAGCCTACTGTACTGGGGAGGCAGATGCCAAGCACACTCTGGCTAAGCTTGTATTCCCTAGGGCAAACAGCCTAGTATTGACCTCTACACCCATATGTTTAATTTTCAGATGCACAATATTTGTTGCTGATAAACTATTTGCAGGTCTTTATTGCCATAGCTTTCCCTGTTTCTATGTACAACTTGTGTATCTGTGGAAGATGTTTAAATA
>NC_056730.1:1076983824-1076988824 GCF_019279795.1 Protopterus annectens | reverse complement strand
TTTCACAGCCCCCAAGGTAAAGGATAACAGTGTCCAAGATGCAGGAAGCTTTACAAATGCACTCTATGAGCACCTACAAGGATGCATGGATCGTGCCATCCCTAGCAAAACCAAGACTTACTCCCCTAAGAGAAGGAAACCAGTCTGGTGGACCCCTGCCATAAACAGGCTGTACAATAGAAGGAGGAAACTAGTTCAAAATAAAAGCAAATCCCAAGAAGGAAAGACATCTCTGATCAGTATAAGTAAGAAACTAAGGTCCCTCATAAAATCCTCCAAGGCTAACCTCAAAAGAAAAATTGCCAAGGAGTCGAAAGATTACTACAAAGCGTTCTTTAGCTATGTCAAGAATCTAAGTGGCAACTCACAGATATGCTCTGAGCTAGTGGAAAATAGCACAAAATATACTGAACCCACTGATATTGCCAACATCCTGGCAGATAGATTCAGTGCAAACCTCACCCCCCTCTCACCCCCAAAAGGGCCCACAACAATACCGGAAAAGTGTAGTGTCCCAGAAATCACAGACGCACAGGTGAAAAAAGCCCTTTCAAAAGCCAAAAGCACAGCATCATTGGGGCCAGATGGTGTCCCAGGCTGCGTCTTGCACGAACTACAGAATGAACTAACCCCCCACCTAAACACACTCTTCAACCTCAGTCTCTCCACAGTCTATGTGCCTATAGAATGGCGCACAGCAATGGTTATTCCGCTCCACAAAGGAGGGGCCACAACTGACCCTGGTAACTATCGCCCCCTAAGCCTGACTAGCCAGGTCTGCAAGGCTATGGAGCGCATCATCATGGAACTCATTAACAAAGACATTGGGAACCTCCTAACACTTGACCAGACTCAGTTTGGCTTTGTTAAGGGCAGATCATGCCTACTAAACCTGGTTGACTGCTTCAAGACAGTCACCAAGGCCACAGATGAGGGGAAGGTAGTTCACACAGCCTACCTTGTCCTCACCAAGGCTTTTGACACCATTCCACACTCAGGAATTATAGAAAAACTCAGCAGCCTGAACATAAACCCCTACGTCACGAGATGGGTTGTACACACACACTTGTCACAAGCTCAGATATAAACCATTTAGAAACAGGAAAAACTTTGATGCTGCTATATTCCAAAATGAATTAAAAGCAGTTGACTAGTCAAAACTAAAAAAAATCTAACATTAGAGGAGGCCATAGATCACTTTATCACTAAATTCCTAAGTATCCTTGATTCCCATGCTCCAGCATGTGCAATATAAACTAGATCAAATACAGCACCATGGCTCACAAAAGATACCAAAGCAAAAATCAAACCTAGAAACAGAGCCTGGGCCAACTGGAGAACAACCAAAGCCCCTCTTGACCATCTAAAATATCGTCAATTCAGGAATGATACAAAAAAATGTATTTTACTGGATAAAAAAAGCTTCTACCAAAATCTCCTCCAAAAACACCACAACAACCCTCAAAAGTTCTGGGCAGGTTTAAATCAACTACTTTGTCCAGGTCACTCCACCACCCCAACCCCGGCTAACTACACCCATAGCTCCCCAGAGACAATAGCTAGCACCTTTAATAACTTTTTCACTGAAACAATCCAATCCCTAGCAAATCAACTAACCCCCTCTAACTTAAACCACATGCCTAATCTACCTAATAATCACCCGGAATTTGGCTTCCAACCAATATCCACTAGTTTTATCAAAACACTAAAAAATCTAAACCTTACCACCCTCGCTGCTGACCTCCTCCCTGCAGAGTACCTGCAAATAGCTGCAGATGCCATTGCAGATCCCAAATCTATCCTCATCAACAGAACCTTATCTGAAAATGCTATCCCCTCCCTCTGGAAAATATATTGCGTCATCCCACTCCATAAAGGTGGTAGCTCCACAGACATATCCAGCTATAGACCCATTGCCATTCTTTCTCCACTAGCCAAAATAATGGAAAAATGTGTACACAAGCAACTAATGCAATACCTTTCACAGAATAACTTACTATCTGACTCCCAGCATGGTTTCAAGCCATACCACAGCACCACCTCAGCCCTCCTTTCATTTACTACTGCCATAAACCAAAACAGGAATGACAATAGGCTAACCTCTGCCCTCTTTCTTGACCTATCAAAAGCCTTTGACATGGTCAGCCATGAACTTCTTATTCTTTCACTGAAATCTATTTCCCTCAACAAGCCTGCTATCCAGTGGTTCCAGTCCTACCTGACTGATAGACAGCAGGCGGTACTATGGCAGGGCAAACTCTCCAGCCAGCTACTTCTCACACTTGGTGTCCCTCAAGGCTCCATACAAGGTCCACTATTCTTGCCTATTTTTATCAACAACCTCTACACTGCTATCCCTAAAGCCACCTGCATGCAATATGCAGATGATTCCACTCTCATCTGCTCAGCCACCTCCCCATCCGACTTGCAAATCTTAACCCAAAATACATTTAACACTATCGAGAAATGGCTCACCAATCAATGCTTACTTCTGAACCACAATAAAACTAAACTTCTACTCTTCTCTCCCACTAGTAGATCCAACACACTTTTATTCTCTGTCACATCTAACAATGGTACCACTATATCCCCAGATAATCACACCAAACTGCTAGGGGTTATCATAGACAATAATCTCAAATTTGACCTGCAGGTCAACAAAACCATACAGATCATCAATAAGAAGCTTGGATCGCTGTATAGAAACAAGACATTTTTAACCCCACTGGCTAGGACTGCAATCACCCGATCACACCTACTCTCTTATATGCCTCGCCTGTACTTTCAAACCTCAACAAATCCAAACTAGGTAAGCTGTCCCATAGCTACAATCATATTGCCAGATTCGCCACTGGCTCCACCTATAGAACCCACCACTGCCAGAACCTTAAACAACTAGAGTGGCTAGAACTGCCCAGCTTAATTCAATTCAATCAACTCTTAATAGCGCACAAAATTTTGTACTATCCTGAGGATACCCCCTCACTTAAAAATATTATTAAGCCATATAGCAATCTAAGATCCCTATGGTCAGCCGATAAACTACTGGTCCAAACCCACAAAGCTAATAACTCTGCTGGTGAATCCATGTTTGCCAACTTCATTGGCAAAACCTGGAATTCATTGCCAAACTATATAACCCTACAATCCTCCAAAAGTCTCTTCAAAAAAAAAAAAAAACCTCTAACAGTATCTCAAAATGAATTGGCTATGCCCATGTACCAACCCTGATTAAGTTATAAACTAAAAGCATATTCTGCAATTATCATAACTTGTAACTACTTCACCAAGCTTTGCTTCCAATCTGATGTCTCTTACTTTTAATTGTCTGTCCATGACAATTGTGAGTCCCTACTAGGGAACACTACTAACCCATTGTATATAATCACTTTGTTTTTATAATTGTTTGCTAACGTCTGTGTAATCTATGTAAGTTTGTCTTTGTGGAGCTATTCTCCCTGGGCCTCTGCTGAAAATGGACATGTATCCAGTCAGACTATCCCGGTAAACAAATGTAAAATAAATAATAAAATAAATAAACATATATATATATATATATATATATATATATATATATATACGTATATACACTCACACACACACACACACACACAGACATATATATATATATATATATATATATATATATATATATATATATATATATATATATATATATATATATATATATATATATATATATATATATATATATATATATATACACACACACAGACACACACACATATATATATATATATATATATATATATATATATATATATATTTATAGATACATATATATATATATATATATATATATATATATATATATATATATATATATATATATATATATATATATATATATATATATATATATATATATATATATATATATATATATATATATATATATATATATATATATAGAGAGAGAGACATTTATATATATATATATATATATATATATATATATATATATATATATATATATATATATATATATATATACACACACACATATATATATATGTAGAGAGAGAGAGAGATATTTATATAAAGATATATATATATATATATATATATATATATATATAAATAAAACAAAAATACCGCAGTTCCAAAAACCAGGACCTCCAGTGATCAATCTCAATGGCATATCCTTCACTATTATTCAATTGGAAGGTCAAAACTGCTTTGGTAGTAAGGTCTCTGTTCGAGTTAAGTCACTGACAGCCACAATCTGTTTTTCTCATTGTGGAATGAAAGTGTGTATATTACAACAACCATAAGTCATCCATTCAGGATATCACAAATCTAAGCTTGAACGATTATTGCTTAATCATCCAGGCTTTAAAAATACTGAAAAACTCTCAAGAAATGTATGTGGGTTCTAAATCTGAGAAAAGAAAACGAAAATCGAAACAATACCCATAAACAGTGAACTTGAGCAACTGTGTAACTATTTCTGAAGGAAATCTGACAAAAAACGTCTTGCTTGGTACTGTCTCCAGAATTATGAATTGTACTATTTTGGTCAAGGGAGGCAAGCATGGAAGAATATAACATAATTACAGACAAGCAGATCTAGAATGCTTTGATTGGTCAATATATTATTTGGAGCACTGAATCCAGTGTGGTAATCATACAATTATACATTATGGTGGAATGTCATTGAAGAAAAAACAGAGAATGTGTGCCCATCTTAGGTGACTTCAAGCTTATAAGTAGGGATCTTTCATATGAAGGGCTAATAACTAAAACACGGTTGCCACCACCTCTAGTGGTGCAATGGTTATAGACATCATTACTACTGTTCTGAAAATACGAGCAAGATACCATGAATTATGACTGATGATTTTACATGCTGTGATAATACAGGAACAATCACACTGAAGCTCTTGCCATGGAATTCATAAATCTTACTAACAGCACTTAAATTAAAGCCACTAATGTCAGCTTCTCTACCACACTGACCCACATAATAGGGGACACCA
>NC_056730.1:1076913824-1076978824 GCF_019279795.1 Protopterus annectens | reverse complement strand
CATTTTAATTCTGTTTATACTCCACTGATATATGGAAAAGTACAGTTTTAACTAACATCATTATTTACTGATGATATTACAAAATTGCATTTGTTTACAACTTTGTTGCATTATGAGCTATATCTGTGTGTAGACTTTTATGTATTTTTGGAATTTATTTGGCATGATATCTACTCAATAGTCTGATAAACTTTGACAATTGCTAATTGCCTTAATTTTGGACTAGGCTGGACTTTGATATTAAAATGGAAAATTAAGTGATTTTTGATATTTTGTCTACTTGCCTTTGTTGCTGCTTGGTTTGCAAGCAATGCTTTTGTTGCTCTATCATTTTGTAGGTTGTTTTACTTAAAATATTTGCAATTTGACAGCAATTTGCTTTTGTAATAAGTGTGTTGTTTATTTCACGGTGTGTATTTGTTTTCCTTCCATTTTTGGAAATAACTAAGGCTTTTAAGATTTGTAATAAAACTGAAGTTGAAGTTTAAGGGAACCAGTATGTGGTGACCTGGTAAATAATAGTTGACAAACTTAATTGCTTTGCTAAGGATGATCTGTACTGCTTCCCTCAGGCTTCTTTATACTGGCTAAACCATTTGCTTTACCCATAGTGCCTTTTAAGGTGGAGATTATTTTCTAGACCTACCAGTTTAGCAACTACCAATCTGGACTATAGTAATTTGGAGGTGCTAAAATTGAGAAGCATAAATAATAAAAAGCCCAAGTCTGAGGTCTTTCTGACCCTTGGATATATCCATATCTGCATAATTACTAAACCATGGTATGAATGTATTGATAGCACTTCCAGTTTGCCCATGCTCTGCACCCATCACTTATGCAGATTTTGTAGAGATGGCAGGTGTGTATCCATGCTCATTGGCAGTTCCATCACTTTGTAAAAAACAGCATGACACTAATCTTGAACTGCTGGAAATCCTAGTGTAAGTAAATAAAACAAATTTTCATATTACTGTTAACTACTTCTCCACCTCTGATATCTACAGAGACCAACTGAGGAGCATACCAATTAAACCTAATGCTTTTATGCTGGGACATTTCAATTATCCATCCATTAAGTAGAAGATTTATATATCAGCCAACAGATATACAAAATAATTCCTAAACTTTCTAAATGCCATCACCTGGACCAATTCTTTCCCTCCCCACTGGAAGTTCTAATCTTTTGGACCTCATGCTCAATAAAATTGCCCCATTCACTCTGTATCTAAAATCACCCCTTTCTATGATAAAATGAGATAATGCTGTCATATTATCCTTAAGTAGATACATACATCAGCTACAAACCCTAATATATTCAGGGACTTCTCCAGATTGCCATGGAAATTAAAAAACAAAAATTATATATATATATATATATATATATATATATATATATATATATATCTAAAACTAAATTCAACTCTCATCTAAATTTCTGCTTAAAAGCATCCACTTGCATCCATCATAAGTAGAGTGACAAATTAAAAAAAAAATAACCTTAATGGTAGAACTAGAAAATAAACAAGTTCAGCAATTCAGCAATAAAAAAATCTTCTTACCTTAAGAAATAAGGTCAAAGCTATCATTATGACAGGGATCTTAAATGGGTTTGTAAGAATCTCAGTAACACCATTAAACAATGCAAAGTTAGCTATAAATTAAATATTAGCATCTCCATCAAGGATAATTGCTAGGCCTTCTTCAGCAATGTTAGAAAACGTACAAGTAATACCCTATACTGCACAGAATGTTTCTCAAAGGACAATACTCACTGCAGCTCTGAAGCCATTGCTGATATACTCACAGACAAAGTTGATTCAACTTTATACCCCAGCATCTCCTCTACTCTTACATAGTCTCTTCCTCCTCCTATGATCTCCTTCAAAAATGGTCCTTTCCACATTTTCTGAAACCAAGAATACTAAATGTATGGGTATTGGCAATATGCCTTGTTTTCTCCTAGGTATTACTAAACACAACCTAACAACCCTCTCCTCAACCTATTTAACCATAGTTTTTCTACCACGTATGCACTTGATGCCTGAAGAACAGCCATTGTGATGATCCTCAACAAGAGTTGTCCCACCACAGGCCCTGAGAATTACAGACCAATGAGTCTTATCAGTATTATTTATAAGGTTATGAAAGATACATCTGAGCTCATAAATAACAATATCAGAAACCTACAGTCCTTCTACCCAAATCACTTTGGTCTCATAACAATTAGATCCTGTTTTAGTTAATTGTGTAAACTTCTTAGAAAATGTCAGTGATGTCTTAGATAATGGCCAGGCTGCCCACACTGCCTACCAGAATCTTGCAAAAGCCTCCAACACTATTCCTCACTCTGTCATTGTTGATAAACCCACTCACCTAAATAAACCTGTATATGACCCACTAGATATTTAAATGTCTTTCTGACAGGACTCATATTATGAAAGTTGATGGCACTTCATCTTCAGAAGGACTTGGCAGTAGTAGCATCCTGCAAGGCTGTGTGCTGGCTGCCTTCCCTCAGTGTTTACTGTCCTGGTGTCAAAGCTGATGTCAAAAGTCTATTGCTGAACAAGTCTGCTGATGATTGCAAGCTTGCTGTTGTTGTGAACTTTCCTGCTGACACCTATATTTGCAGGAAGGGCCAAATCACACCAGTACTTGGTATACCAATCATGGGCTCAAGCTTAATAAGAAAAAATGTAGCAAGAACATACCAGTGCTTACCATATAAATGATTCCTCAAGAATGATGCTACTGTTAGGGACCAAGACACATTCATAGACGATGAGGTCTCCTTTATCTATCATGACATAACAAGCACAGTCTGGAAATCATTCTTACCACTAAAGGATGATCATCTGGGTCTAAAGAGGTTACCATCCACCTGCCTTTATCACATATAGTGACCCTTTACATGTACCACACCAGACACATAGATAAGCTTGAAAGGCCACACACAGTGGTATGTAATCAAAAAAATCTAAGGTATGAGCTCCTTCAGCTACGCCCATAGGATAAACAGCTTGTCACTCTGCTTTATCTTACACGCCCCTACACGGTGCCTTTTCTTAGCTTTAATAGCCATGAAAAAAACCAGACTTGTTTGATGTTTACATTTTTCAGACCAGGTAATACCACAAATACCTACTCTAATGATGCACATCTTCACTAGCATAAACAGAACCTGTTGGCAAGACAGGGATCTGTCTGAATCTGTTCCACACCAGAGGAACAAATTTCTCTACACATCAAACAATGCAGTTCCCAATACTTTTTTAAAACCTATTCAGATGAGTAGATGGGAATCATATATTGCCCCCTGGGCTATGTAACCAAACCCTTATTGACAGGAGAAGTTAAATGTTGGTACGGCATTAGTTAGCCTCTTAACGGTTGAACAGACTGAGTTAATAGTATACAGCTATGAACCTATGATCCTATGAATGCCCAGAGGGGACTTTAGAACAAAGTATCTACCTTAATGTTTTCTCTCTCCTTCTCCAGAATATAATGAATCATGCTACAAAAAAATCAACATTTTCTTTCTGGTTGATTTAATATCGACCCCTTAAACCTCACAATTTCAGATATATGGGATATAATTTCCAATCATGGCTTCATCCATCTAGTCAAAGAACCCACCAGATAAAATTTCAGTTGTGGCAACCATTTGCTCCTTGATCTAGTCCTAGGAAATTTCCCCATACCATCTCAGACATAATCATTCAACACCAGACATCAGTGATCATCAGTGAGCTTTGTACATTCTTATGCTACAAGGTTTAAACTATCTGCTTTACTTACCCCCTTCCATTCCAAATCACAAAATGACATTCATAACCTCAGAAGCAAGATCTGACTAACTGGTCCCCATACCTAGCTAAACAAGATCCCTACACCTTTGCCAACTCTGTCACCAACCACTTTGCTACATCTTCAAATATTTTCCAAAAATCTCCAGACTACTTAATCCCATACTGGATCATTGTATAACCAAATAATTGGAAACTGTATATTGACTTAGAGACAAAGCATAGAAATTCAGATGTAGAACATGCAGCTCCAACTCTAGAACACCATATACATTTCACCTATCTCAGAGAAGAAAAGCCACCAGATAACATAGAGCCAACCTGCTTAGAAAATCCAATTTACTTTCCAACTAAACCAGAAAAAAACCTAAAGCTTGGCTGACAAGATATTAGGATCTGTTTCAACTGGTGATTCTCCACTTAATGAGACCATTTCTACAGGCTTTGACTCAATTCTGTCTCCAAAATTGTCAGCACTTTCCACTATCAAATTCCTTAGCTCCAGCATATATAGAATAGTCCTCTCCCTGGGCCCAAGTCTTTTATTTCAAAAGAATCATGCATGAGTACATAGTCACCCTCCACAGAATCTTATCTGATGCACCAGATGAGGTTGATGATCTCCATTCTTGGTTCATCTCTGTTTGCCATGCTTCTCTCAACTGCCATCTCACTTACCTGTTTAATATCTGATTAACCAGATGCAGTATGTCACCCCAGTGGTACATAGCCATTTCCAAGTCATTCCAAAATCATCCAAGTCATCCCAAGCAAATGATTTCTACACAGTCTGCATTTTGTTCATCCTTGGCACAATATTTGAACAGCTGACCTGCATCTGGTGTAAAGAGTGCCTGCAGGCATACAGAATTTTTTCTCCCC
This sequence comes from Protopterus annectens, assembly GCF_019279795.1. Classification (NCBI taxonomy): domain Eukaryota; kingdom Metazoa; phylum Chordata; order Ceratodontiformes; family Protopteridae; genus Protopterus; species Protopterus annectens. The sequence continues at coordinate 1,076,974,133 of NC_056730.1, read as the reverse complement.
TACATGAAGGATACTGTGCTGTAGAGGGGAAATGCTCTGTGCACCTTTACAGGTGACATACTTACCAATATGAACAGATAAACTAGGGGGAGTCTTCTTTTCAGACCTAACTAAAGCCTTTGGCACAAAGGACCACTAACAAATGCTCCTGTCTAGAAGAATTAGCCCTATTGTAACAAAATGCTTTAATCATTCATTTGCAATTGGCTAAATAAAGTGCATATTGGACCATCCACCTCCCTCCCTCCTTACTCTATGCCCCTAGGAATACCCAAGACTCAGTTCTCTCATTTATACTCTTCATACTGTTTATCAATAAACTTCTCACTGACCTTCACATATGCCAACTGTATTTTATGCAGATGATATGGTCAGATACCGATCCAATCCCTTTTAGGCAATGATAAAAATATCAGTTGGAAACAAACTTGCAAAATCTATATGACCGACTACGTACCTAAAGACTAATTCTAAACACAAAGAAAACCAAAGCTGTGCTCTTTGGAACTCAAGTGCTGGCCAGGGTACCCAACAAATGAGCCATTACCTGTTTCAATCATGAGGCAATATATATAGTTCAGTATTATCATTGTCTGGTTAGATTCTAAGCTCGACCTACAAAAACACACATAAAACACTAAGGTCAAACTAAACACTCTTTTATTTATTTTTTTTTTATTTTTATTTTTTAACATTCTTCTCTTTTGGTCTAATATAATATCTCATTTTCTTTCCCATGAAGGAAAAGCTGCCATTGGTAAAGGAATTTTCTCCTTCAACTGAGATATGGTCTCCCAATCTTGCCCACTGCAAGAAAAAGTAATATCAAAGCTCTATAAACCATGTGCAATAGCATTTGCATGTTTGTCACCCTATCCGCCAAAAAAAGAACAATACTGCTTCATCCTTGATATAGTGAAATGGTTACCTAATCACTGCACTTGTTGCAAGCCTAATTTTTAAAATCATTAACCTTCTCTTATTCCCTTTTCTGGTGAACAGACTACATGACTAGCCTCCCCCCAACTTAGAGTCCCTCCTAGCATATACCTTCACCATTCAGGCAACTCATTCTAAACTACACTCTACTGAGCATGCTTTCTCCATTCTTGCCCCAAAAATCTGGGCAACTCTCCAGCCACATATAAAATCTACCACACCTTTTCCTAAATTTCACTGTGAACTAAAGTCCTTCTTATTCAAGCAAGTAAAATGGGAATGCGAATCACATAAATCCACCCAAAACATCCCTTCTCAGCTTAAGTTCTCTATGTATTATACTATAACTGTAATTCTTTAAAAATTATATCCTGACAACATTACAGATATGATACAACTATGTATGTAGTTGTAATTGTTAAAAAATGTATATTCTGACAATGATATTTTTATACTGTGACTGCAATGAGTTATTTTTGAACTGATTGGAAATTTCATGTATCCCTGGGCTGAGCCTAAAATGGCACAGTAGAATCAGTGCTCTGCCCTGGTCAACAATTACAAATGAATAATAAATCAATGTGGCTGGTAGTTAGTCTTGTTGCACTATTTCTTATGGTAAGTTCTCCATCTGCAGTTAGCGGAACATTTTAGGATTCACATTTTCACAATTAAGTATCCTGTTTAAAACATCGTTTTCTTCTCTAGGTAATTCTAGACCATTTTGGTAAAACAGTGTTTTGATAGGAAATGGTGGGATATGAGAACAAAAAAATACTCTGATATATGTGTGCCTTAAGATCTCAACTACATTTTACAGCAAAACTCCTAATAGATATTTACACATTTTAACAATGTTTCTGCTTGTTTTATTGAAAACCAGTAACAGACTTTGTATAAATTTTACATTTTTCTTCCAAAAGCCAGTTCTGTTTACCTCAGCACAGTCTTGTTTTTTTTGCAATGATCCTGAATGTAAGTGCTGTTTAGAGAAATTTTACTTGGAAGTAGGTTTATCTGGATATGTAGGAGTGCTTCTTAAAAAGAGTAACCAATAGTTAGCACATTGCTGTCTAACAGCACCTGTTTTCTTTTTCATTTCCTGGATGGATTGTTTTCTTTGAATTCCTGCCTGTTCTCAATGTGTCATTGCTGACTTGTCTGTTTTCTGAGTTCTCCAGTTTTCTATTACAACCCAACATGGCATTAGGCAAACAGGTGAGCAACTGAGCCTCGGCATTATCTGTAAGCATGCATGCTGAGTTTGTGTATGCGTGTATTTGTGTGTGCATGTCTGTGTGTGTGAGTGTGTGTGTGTGTGTGTGTGTGTGTGTGTGTGTGTGTGTGTGTGTGTGTGTGTGTGTGTGTGCACGCATGCGTGCAAGTGTGTATATGTGTGTATGTGGGGGGGGCAAATGGGCATACATACGTGTGTGTGTGTGTGTGTGTGTGTGTGTGTGTGTGTGTGTGTGTGTGTGTGTGTGTGTGTGTGTGTGTGTGGGCAAATGGGCATACATAAGTGTGTGTGTGTGTGTGTTGTGATGGAGAGGGTTTCTGTCTAGGATTAGTACTTTACTGACACTAGCTGAGGGTTAGGATAAGCTCCAGTTGCAACAGAGCCTTGAAGAGGATAAAACATGTAACAGAAAATGAATGGGTGATGAATGAATAAAAGAATAAATTAATGAATCTATGAATAAAATTTATTTTCAATTGGTCTGGATTCATTGCCCTGACTACCAAGGGTGAGAATGTATCTGAACCAAAAAGTGCCTCAGAAGCTTTTGCAATATTTTTTGCTTTATATCGTATTTCAGGAATGCAACTTCCTAAGCAAATTCATGACAGAACAAGCAGAAAGTATATTGACTTCTCTACTGACCTTCATTTTAATGACATTTCTTTATTTTAACAGACTCAATGGTTGAGAGAAATCCCAAGTTTCGGACAGTCTGATATGGAGGAATTTTGTTCAAAGCTCCTCTGATCATATGCTTGCTTCACTGCTGTGTATTTAAAATTGATTATTACTTCTGTTCTGGTACATTTCATTGTGAATCTTTCCTGAACCGCTGAAAGCAGAAAAAACATAGCATGACAAGAACTGGCACAAAATCTGAGGTGGAATCTTCCAAAGCTATATCATTTTTGGCATCACTATCCAAAATTCATTATCAGCCAATGTTCTAGAAATGACTGGGGCCATACAGTTACAACCTATGCTAAGGTCCATGGATTGCTTAATCCATCCATCCACAACCCCTTTTCCCATTTTTTGTACATAGTGTCGGGATGTCACTTCAGCAGTGACAATCATCTGAGCCAAGGTTTACACCACTGGGTGGCTAGCCCTGCCAGGGCATGGATTGTTTAATAACCAGTCAGATTATTTCAGATAGGGGTACAGCATTATTACTGCACAGTTTTCCTCACAAGCTACATTTTTAGTGTTTTATGAGTGACAGAACACATGAACTGAATGTTGTTGTACTTATGAATGTATCCAACGCCTTGGACTTGGTTAACCAAGAGAAACTTTTTACTAAGCTTTTTCTTTATTGTATGAATACTGGAATACTAAATGGTGATTAAGCTATTTAAACAACCGATCTTTCAGTATTCCCACTGGCTATTGTCAAGTTCAGTCACAATTAGTAAAGCTGGGATATTAGAGGGCTCTGAACTTAGACCCCTGCTGTTTTTCTTTTAATTAATTCCTTAGCAGTAAATCTTGAATATATTAGCATGCTTATATAAGGACATCCGAAAATCCATGCTCATGTCAGCAAAAACACTTAACAACAATATGATATTGCTATGCACATTTTATAATACATAGGGTTATAGGTCAGTGTACAAGAACAAATCCATATTTTATGTGAATATTTGTACTTGTAGTTCTGGTGTGATTTAGCACTGACCTTTTCAAACCACACATATAATACTGTACATAACAGATCAAGGGTACTGTCTAGCTGCACTAGAGTTACAAACCTACTAACTAGAGAGTCAATGAAGGTGCTCAGAAAAGGACATTTAATTTCAGCACTAGGGCATGTATCTCTCTCTCTCTCACACACACACACACACACACATATATATATATATATATATATATATATATATATATATATATATATATATATACCCCAGGATTTAATAAAATCCATGTAGGCACTGTGCAGAATCTACACAGAATGTATCCATGTACACAGCCACAGTTCCTCCGTTCCTCTTCGGCAGCATGCCATACAGATTAATCATGGTGCACTGCTGAGGGAGAGCATAAGAACAGGGATATTGAATCCATGTAGGGAGACGTGTAGAGGCTACCTGTGATTGTGGATGCCTGATCAGATATTATGTACAGGGTGAGGCTCCCTGTAATGCTCCCCACTACTGTTGAAATGCTATGAATTGTTTCAAATGTTTAATATTTTATTTTTATGAATTTTTTTTCCTCTCTGTATGTTTGCTCAGCGTGGAGCACAGCAATGCCAAGCTGTGCTCACATATAGACAGCTGACACCTTCTACACATCTGAAAATATAAACCAATTATAATTAATTATTATAATAATTTTTTCTTTTTAAATTGCTGTTTGTGAGGCACAGAGCACCACAGAGCCGAGCGGCCCTCATACATACATAGCCAACAGCTGCCATACATTTGAAAATGGAAACCGGATGTAATTAATTATTTCTGGGTCTATTTAAGCAAGTTTGCAAGGTGTGGTGTGGTGCTTAGCAACACTAACAGGTAGCCCAGTAGTATATGTGAAGGTACACTACTGTTCATAATATCCCTGTAGCTAAATATGGAGCATTACAGCCTAATGGTTAGTAGGTCCTGGGTTCGAGCCTGTAGCAGTCTTAAGATGTCTGTAATTTATTTATTATATATGTTTAATTTTAAAAACAAATTTCTGAAATATGGCACTGGTGCACTGTGCTGAGCACTGCTTAAACATGCTAATGGCTACTGCTGTTTGCGTGGTGCTAAGCTTAGCTAAAACCTCGGTTGTGTGAGGTTTTGCTTTGCTTAGGTCTGCTTAGCTGGTTTGTGTGCTGCTAATGGACAGAACACTTTTTTGAATGTTGCTCAATGATGTGTAAGGGCAGGAAAACAGCCTATATTAGGCACAATAGGCGAGAATTCTGCACCATTCTTTGGAGTCTGATTATCTGCAGATATGCCAGGCAGTGATAGAGAGGGTGCGCACTTTCAGGCACAGAGTTGGGGTGTTCAGGAGTCCAGGGTATTTGTTGGGCTCCTTGTAAAAAAATATGAACCCAGGCTGATGTGGAGTGGTTTCTAGGGCTCAGAATGTAAGGTGGAGACCTGTGACCAGTTGGCCAGGGGAACTTACCAGTGCTACTAGTATCTCCCACACTGTTGAGCAGTGTCATCACCATTATGATGATCTGAACAGGAGAAAGAGGGGGATCTTGGACACCTGGGTCCATAATGCATGAGCTGGGAATGCCCCACAAATATGTAAGTATATTTTCCACAGTTTTATCAAACTACAAGCTGATTGGTGTGCTTCTTTTCCAACAGCTGCAGCTGAGAGGGCTCGTAATGTTGAGTCCCATGTCAGGCGCCTGGCCAGGTTGCACTGTGAATGTGGTAAGTTCAGATTTATTATGCTAACTGTAGTGCAATAAGCAAGAAAGAGTAAAGCATTTACTGCAATAAAGTATACACAATAAAAACTGTAGTGCAATAAATGGGCAAGTAGAACTGTAGTGCAATAAATGGACAATTAGAGCTGCAGTGCAATAAATGAACAATAACAACTGCATTACAATAAACAATACCAATAACAGTAAGCAAAATGGTGTACAGCAGGATTGTGTTGTCATAACCATTGCAGTAGAGCTGTATGCATTACTTTTCTATGTCTTGTCTCTAGGTCAATATCAGTCACATAATGCTCTCTGTTCCTCCTACTCCAGGTAATAAAGGTATATGGGTGAGGTAGCCCACTCTATGGGCAAATATTGTGTGTGAACTTCACAGACATTTATCAGCAATACCAATAAAGCATTAAGCAGCATTGTTGATTCCTAAAGAAATCTGCTTTAATAAGTGCAGTACGGCTGCATTCCATGCATGTGTGTTCTACTGTCACTGCAGTCAAGTATACTACTGTAATAGTTCTAGAATGCAAAACAAATTCAGTCACATAATGCTCTCATTTTCTCCCTCTCCAGGAACAAAAGGTATATGGTTGAGGTAGCCCATGTTATGAGCAGATATGATTGTGTTTACATTTCAAACACACTTATCAGCCATACCAATAAAATGTTAAGCAGCATTGTTGATTCCTAAAGAAATCTGTCTAAATATTTCCAGCACAGCTGTATTCCTTGCATGTCTGTACTAAGTTGCTGCAGTCAGTTGTTACATTCTTTGCAGATGTTCCCTGCAATTACAACTATTGGGTTCTATTTCCACGCCTGCCAACTAAGGCATGACAGATGTCTAATTTATGTTCTGTACACAGACATGCCTCTCAAATGTCATTATTTCTCATAAGGTAATTAAAACTGCCTAATCCGTCTGTCACAGGATTACCAGAAAAATAATTACCTGAAATGCAATGTACTACTAAATCCACTTACAGAACACCTTGGTAGTTATATAAGTCCACATTATGTGAAACTGTTCTGTGTAGTTGTGTACCTGCATTTGTTATTGCTCGGCCCATATTGACCCATGCTAACAGCTTGAGAGATATGTATGTGCTACATCAGCTACAGGAGAATTGTAGTCACTGTACTCAAAACTGACACCACACGCCTGTAAAGTTTTTATTATCAGTGTTTTTAGGGATATAGTATGCATTATCAGTAATGGAATGTTTCTCTCTCTCTCCCCACCCCTTATCTTCATTTATTTATTATTGTTATTTATTATGATTTAATATTAACATATTTTGTTAAACTAACTATATTTTGATAAAATGTGATTTATTATTGTTATGTTTTATTATAATTCAATATTAACATATTTTGTTTAACTGTTTTGTTGGCCTTATGGTCTAATTCTTACTGGCATGCTGCTACCTTACTGACTGTTATGTTACTTAATGTTGTGTTACACATAATATACATCAATATGTATTTGGATCGATAAATATGATGTCCTATTCTGTTAATAATAACAATGGTTTGGTTATTGCTAACCTTAACCTATTGCTATACCTCATTTACCTCAGCATGTCAAGGTAGGCTGGTTCTGGCTGATCCACCTACCTTGCCTCATCCATCTATGACACTGGGTCCCAGCATGTCTGGGATGCAGACTGGTGGTGTCCCCCCTGCTGCCCCTGCATTACTTGTGCCAGCAAGTGAAACCACCCCAAGGGATAGGAATGGGGATGGGCCCCCCATGGAAGCAGTGGTGGAGGTGGAGTTGTCACCCGGGCTGAACTGCTGGTTTTAATGCACAGGATAGTCTACAGTGGGTCTGACCACTGCCTGCACTGGATTGAGGGCATGTTGGCCAGTCTGGTGGGGCAGCCTCACCCTAGTGCCCAACCTCCACCACTGCTACTCCCGGGGCAGTGACAGAGCAGAGCAGACAGTCCCATGGGTGGGGATGTGAGTCACACTGCTGCCTTGTGGAGGCACATGGGACTTAGATTCCACAACACCCTCCCTATCCAAGGTGTTCACCCCCCATGTGCCACACACCACCCTTGTCTGCTGTCTTGCTTGTCTTATCTGTCTACAAATGCATCCTCACCTACCCAACTTACCTCCCCCACACATACCTTTGTCCCTTCCTCAACATTCTACTCTCACCTTAAAAAAAAAACAAACAAAAATGGGCACCTGTACTAAAAATATATATATATTGTCCCATGCATCACTCTCCATTTTGCACATGTGTCCATTGGACACACATAATTTGGTCCAATTGGCTTGACAATGCAGTTATGTTGTCCTCACACCTCTCTCTGGGGGTGAGAGTTCAAAGTTATATACAAATTTTGTCAAAGTGCACAGTTGTTACTGTACAAGAAATGGATAGCTATGCTTCTTTCCTACACCCTTCCTGCACATCCCTACCTGTCTTTCACTATGTTTTTCTCCCTGTTTGCACCCCATTTCGCCACTTTCCTATCTCCCCATTTTTCTTTTCTTTATATTTTTTTAGCATGACACTGCATGACGTGCTGCATCACAGCTTTGCTAAGCTCAGCTAAATAGAGCTATAGCGACTATATGTGTTTTTGAAATTGTAATGCACACTTGCAAAATAAACACCTGTCCCATATTTCAAACCCAAGACCATCACACCTGCAGACCACTGCATTAACCTGCCACACCACACAACTCTTAACTATAACAGGTGGTTTAAACAAAACATAGTAATAGCCAGTTACAGTCATTTAACGTATTTCAGCAGAGCTGTGTGCTGCGCCACACAAACGTGATTAAAAAGTAATGGATAAAATGGGAGTGTACCTTGGACTCTGGTGCAGTAGTATACCACTAGAAAGCCAAAGACATACTAATGGATGTATGGATGTAAGTCAGGCCTGTGATAGCAGACAAATGTGCCTTTTTATCAGCAACATGTAGAAAGACACCTGCTAAGGCATTAATGGCAAAATACATGTTCAACTGGGACCCTGGTGCAGAAATACAGCCATATAAAGCCAAGTACATATGGTTGGATGTAGAAAATATTTGTCACAGCCTGAATGTGTGCATATATATATCTTCCAAATACAGCTGTTGCAGCAGTGACTTGGTAGCGCTGTCTGTTAAATGCTTTGCAAACAGTACATTTTGCCGCACACAATCATGGGTTCAAATCCAGTGGTGTATAGCACTGGAATTATTGTATTGTGAGGCCAGCAAATAAAGACTGAGTCATGCACTCTTTATCCACACAATGCAAATCAAATGAAATGTTTGCATTTCACTGATGGAAGTCACAGGTCAGCAGATAGAAACAAACTTCACATATCCCTACAGCAAAAGTAGAAGTGCATAAAGTGTCATGTCATACATTAATATGCATTCACAGAGAAATCCAACTCAGGTACTGCAAATGAGGGCCACTAATATCAGAGTGCACCACACAATCCTTTCAAACTCACAGTGCTGACTAGCACAGCTGCACACCTAACATACACATTTGAAGTACCTGCTTGTAACATGGACTGCCCTCATACATGCTCCAAATTACTACCAGACTATAACACATGGCCTGACAGTCACCTAAATGGTGGACATATTGTTATATCAATCCCCTATGTTGCTCAAGAACACACCAAACATGTTGCCTAGTACTCTGTTAGTGATACTGTTGCCTATCACACTTACCTTAAACACGTGCCTTAATTGGACTGGAAAGGGTAGCCTCACTGTGGCTCTGCCTGTACAACAAGGCTAACACAGCTGACACAGATATACCTATAGCTTGTTGTCCTTCAAAGTGTTCACACTCTCTGCCTATGCTTATTACCTGCAGCAGCTGCAGCCTGTGGCCCACCCATCTCTATGTAAAAGTTGCTGCTACATACCTACCCTCTGCGATGAAGTAGTCTCCTCACCCCAGTAATGTCCAGCATAACATATCAGAAAGGGCCCCTAATCTACATGAAGGCCTTATATATTGTACTGTGGTTGGATGCGATTAGCTGATGATAGTGCAAATCAGCTGTGTTGGCTGCAATTAGCATTTCAGAGCCACAGATTGGTTAAGAGGCAATCACCTGCTAATGAGAAGCATGTTAAAAAGGCAAGCAGCTGGCTATGGGGAACCATTCTTTATGAGACTTTCCTCACACAGACCATGCATATGCAATGTATTAACTATCAGCACATATCAGCAGAGGAGTACTGCACTCCATCAGGTATGTAACCATCTTGTTTAAATCAGGATGCTGATGGCTAACTATACTTATGTGGAATAGAGATTACAGCATTAAGCCTTTCTTAGAACTGTGATTGTGACATGCCAGTGATCTCCAGATTTGTTACACATACAGAGGATGTGCAAGACATCAAGGGTGGAATGTATATTATTAATGTGGCACACTGGGCTTGTGGAACTATCCCTTTACAGTGGTTGTAAAAGCACACTGCTATTTGTTCAGCACAGTTGGTTTGACATATAATCGGGGGGGGGGTTGCCCCTTGGAGACACACTACAATAGACTCCAGTGTCAGCTGCATGAACATACAGCAGTATCTGTCATGGCACACATGGGAATACGTGACTATCACCACTATCCTAGTTGTAGCCACATGCTTAGTATGTTTGTACACAGTGGAATATGACATGTGTGATCAAGCAGTGGATATTGCCAGCCATTCTGTCCTTGCTGTATCCCTACATAGTGTAATTCCACATATGTGATCCAAACATGTGTTCCCATGTTGTTGTCTTTCAGGGAACGTGTATGCAAGATGCCATGCAGCTTTCATGGATGCAGAAAATGAGTTAATAGTGGAAGCACTCCATCAGCACCATGAAGTCCTACTGTACAGGGGGAGGCACAACAGGGAACAGCGGGAGGCATTGTGGACTGTTGACTTTGTCAGTGATGTCAATGACACTGGCCATCAGGGCAGGACATATGAGCAGGTTCAACACTGTGCAATGGGCATGATCAATGCCGCAAGCAGAAGAGCATCAGATGTACCCAGAGATGTGGTGCCACTGGTGGAGGGCCTGCAGTTTAACAACCATTCTCAGCCACTGAGGAATTCCTGGCAAATCTAGGCACACACGACAGCACCCAGGCATCCATCACACCCTACATTGTGGATGTGGGTGCTACGGTTTCCACAGCAGAGGAGTGTGCAGGTAAGCTTAGTTTAATCAGCATTGCAATATTGTAGCATTCAGTGTGTCAGGGTGTACATAGTCTTATGTGGGTGTCAGGTCTGTCTGCTTTTGGGAGGAGAAGGGTTTCACTGCAGTTTGACTGTCATGCTCAGATTTTGACCAATATGACAATTAACACAGTAACTACTGCAAATGTGAGATATGTGGATGTATTACCTTGTGGTAATGGAACATGTAGTGGTACTGACATTACCTCTCCCTCAACTTATCACAAGTCCAGCAGATATTGGCCAAGTCTCTGGTCCTGCTCCTGGTAACCATGACACTGTTTTGTTATAGATGTACATTTATAGCATTGTAATCCCTAGACATTCATCCCAGGCCTACTGCCTGCATTGCTGTACTGTCGGCATGATTGCCAACTGCACATATATTCTGACTGTACACATGTTGGACTCATACCTATGCCTTGTAGGTGTGACCACACTGATAGATGAGACAGTATTGTCAGGACATTACAGAGTGTCATATGTGTCAACTGTGTAGAGTCTAAACAAATGTCAACAGTGTACCTCACTGTTGTCAGTGAGATTGCAGTATAATGAGATGTTATTTTCAAGTAACTACAGCTGTTAGTGGGAAGAGTACTGTCCTCATGTCCTACTATATGAGGCTGGGTTTTCACCAGGTCTGTCATAGTGATGACAGTGTGTAGAACATCACATATATTACAACAGAGTACTGCAGAGCATAATAGTGCAGGTATTAATGTAGTGCTTTTTCCTTTCTTATCACAGGTGACTGGGGGGTTGGTCTCTGTCCCCTACACAACCTGATGTCAGTGTCTCCTCAGCTCTAATGATGATGGTGGCCACACTGTGGCACAGGTGGGGGTTTTAGGGGCTGAATCTTTCCCAGAGGTTGGCATCCCTCTTCTGCTCTCATTGTCACAGCACACAGTCAGTGTGCCCACACATACTCTGTCCCCGGAGGCCACAGATATTGGACAGTCAGAGGGTGGGGACATTGAACCGGAAAATGTGGAGACTATGGCTCCAATGAGTGTAGACACTGGCCATAGCCAGACAGCTGGAAAGGTTTCACACAGGCAGATTGACAGGGGTGTTGTAGGAGGTCTGCTGTCTGCCCACCATCTGTTGCAGGTGTCACATCACGGGTCACTCAGCACATGTTTCAGCCTATCATGGAAGCAGAGGCATGTACTAAATATAACACCAGATGTATGCTTGAGGTTATGGATGCAGCACAGTCTGACATCCGTGACTGCCTCCACTGCATTGGGGACACCCTGGATCAGTTTACTGATGCAGTGGACAGAAGGTGAGCTGAGGCAGTGTCTGTCTTGGACCACCCATTATTTGTGCTGAAATGTGTGGTTGGAGTTGAGTGTCAGACTCATGGAGGTAGGTCAGCAACTCCATCTGCTGAGAGTCCAAGTGGCCATGCACAATTATGCTCCAGTAGTGGCAGTACATCCAGTGCTACAGAGGGGAGTGTGCTGTCCACACCATGACATGGCAGGCCATGGGCTCATGGTCCTGGCCATTCCCATGGGGGACATGGTCCCAGCAGACAGCAGTCACTGTTAGGTACTAGCACCACTTCTGACCTTGGGCATGGAGGTGCCAATGCAATTCCTAGTAGAGCCAGTTCTTTTGTTCGGGGCCAGAAACAGTGAACTGTCCACTCTACCATGTACGGTCCAAAGCTGTCCAACATACAATTTATTTTATTTATTTTTATTTTACATTTGTTTACCGGGTTAGTCTGACTGGATACATATCCATTTTCAGCAGAGACCCGGGGAGAAAAGCTCCACATTTGAAAAAAAGCAACAATACATAGACTAACATCCAGCTAAATTCATAGTATATAAAATACAGAGAGACTCATTAAAAATACATTCTATTAAATTCCACAAGTACATGATGAGTAAATACCCAGATATACAGATAAGTTAAGAAGTAAAGAGGTTTAAGCTTTTAATCCCAAAGGAGAAGGAGGTAAATTCTTTCACAGGTCGATTCTATGGTTATACGGAGAGGGCAGTCTAAGAGGAACTAATGTACAGTGAGAAGGGCTTGGTGATATAGAGGAGAATAGGTTTAAAGAGATCTACAGAAGCTTGAGGGGAAGAGACCTTTAGATAATAGTGTGTGGGTGGTAAGCAGCTATGGGGTTAGTCAGGATTGTCACAAGGACATAGCCAGTGTGCCTTAAGGAATGATTTGAGACTAATTTTAAAATGGCTGAGTGAAGTGGTTAGTCTTAGGTTATTAGGAAGGGAATTCCAGAGCTTTCCAATAGAATTGGCATAGAGAGCATCACCTCCTGAATTATTAGATTTCATAGTTTGTACCAGGACACTATTAGAAGATCGGAGGCAGTTAAGATTGGAGTAGGGGGTCAAGAGTTTGTTCAGTGAGGGTTTTTTTTCTGGTTCCTTAATTATTTTAAATGCTTCAGTAAGTTGGTTGAGTTTAAGAAGGTTAGGTAATTCTAACCATTCAAGTTTCTTTAGGTTGAGACAGTGATGAGTATGGTAAGGTGATCCAGTAACAAATTTAGCGATATGGTTATAAGCAACTGAGAGTTTGTTGAGCTCATTTTTATTGAGGAAGGATAGGACCGGGGAGGCATACAGTAGGGTGGAGAGAAGGTGTGATCGTGCTATAGTTAGTTTAGTATAAGGAGTTAGAAAGTTCTTAATTCTGTACATGGAACCAAGTTTCTTGTTTACTGTCTTAATAGTTTGACTAATGTGAATATCAAATTTGAGCTTGTGATCAATAGTAACACCTAGTAGTTTGGTGTTGGTGACAGGCTCAATGATGGTGCCATTGATGGATTGAACGTGAAAGGTCCTATTATTAGAATGTGGCGGATATAGGCCTAAGGGGATTCCTGAGGTGGGGAAGATTAGTAGTAGCTTAGTTTGTATGGGATTTAGGATGAGTTTCCATTCAGAGAACCATTTTTCAACTGCCGCAAAACAGTGTTGGGTGACTACTTGGAGATTATGGATAGAGACATCAGAACAAATCAGGGTGGAGTCATCTGCATATTGAATGCAGGTGGCTTTGGGGATGACTGAATGGAGGTCATTTATGAATACAGAGAAGAGAAGGGGACCAAGTATAGAGCCTTGGGGAACTCCTATGGTATTTGGTAGCAAGTGAGATAGCTTGCTTTGCCACTGGACTGCTTGTTGTCTACCAGAAAGGTAAGCATTAAACCAACGTAGGGCTAGGTTATCGAGGTGAAGGGTTTTAAGGGTGTGGAGCAATAGTTGGTGATTGACCATGTCAAAGGCTTTTGACAAGTCAAGAAAGAGAGCAGAAGTTATTAATTTGTTGTTACGATTGTTATTTACTGAATCAACAAAGGAAAGGAGGGCAGTGGTAGTACTATGATGGGGGCGAAACCCATGTTGAGTTTTAGACAGAAGATTGTTTAGGGTGAGGTAGTGTAGGAATTGCTTGTGAGCACAACTTTCCATAATTTATAGGAGACAATATTGCTATAGGTCTATAGTTCGATGTTTCCGTAGAGGAGCCTCCCTTGTGAAGTGGGATGACGTATGATATTTTCCAAATTGAGGGGATGGTGGCCTCTGTAATGGTTCTATTAATCAGGATTGAGATGGGATAGGCTATAACATCAGATGCTATTTGTAGGTATTCAGCTGGGAGATGATCAGCTGATAGAGTGGATGGTTTGAGTTTTTTTAATAGAGTTCTGATATAGGAGATGGATATTGGTTGAAGACTAAAGGCGGGTAGTGTTTTGCCAGTGAGACTGCTTAAGGAGGAGGAAGAAGTAGGTAACTGACTGGCTAGTGCCTGAATGGTCTCAGTGAAGAAAGAGTTAAATGTATTAGCTATTTCTTCAGGATCTTTACCAATAAGTTTTTCAGGGGTAGGGGTAGTTGATTTCCCAGAATAAAGGAGGTTATTAAAACCTGCGCAAAACTTCTTTGGGTTATTTTTGTGTTTGTCCTGGAGATGGCAGAAATAATTCTTTTTATCCCGGGTAATATCTGTTTTTGTAGAGTTTCTGAGCTGCTGAAATTTGATGCGATCTAGGGGTTCTTTGGTGGTACGCCACTTTACCCAGGCCTGGTCTCTGAGCTTAATTTTTGATTTGGTGTCTTTGGTTAGCCAAGGTGCAATCCGGACTTTGGCTCTGATGAGTCGGTTAGGTGCATGAGAGTCCAGTATATTTAGGAATGTGTCATTAAAGTATGTAACACTCTCGTCTATGGGGAGTGTTTTTAGCATGGACCAGTTACAGGATTTAAGTTCTGCTAGGAATTGTTCTAGGACAAATTTCTTCTTGTTTCTAACTAGTTTATATATGGGAAGGTTTGTACACGTCAATTTATGTTTTATGATGAAAGTGATAAGGTGGTCACTAAGATGGTTGGGGAGGGTCCCCGTGGTATAATTAGGTGTGCCTTTATTGTGTCTTTATACAAACTTGTAGGGCTAGCACTGAGCTTGACTGTGTACACACACACACTCACACACCATTGTCAAATGCAGGTCACCTACAGACACACATTCACCTTTCCATGGTCCAGCATTCCTGCTTCCTTTCCTGACTCACACACATACTGTCAACTTTTTGTGTCAGCCTAGGCCTCCTGCACCCCCACACAACACCCTGTGCAAGTGATGATGCCTGTGCCACATCCCTGTCATCATTGCAATCAATGCAAAGAAATGAAGCTCTGTGTCTGATGCACAGGATGACTATATTAGTTAACATGTACTTGTGTTATTACAACAGTTTTGTATTGCCATGCCACTTGTAGTGTGTAATGACAGATATTGTATGCTGGCATTTGTCATGAGTATGCCACATACTTTTGTGTACCTTATGTTGTATGATGCTGTAATAGCTGTATAGTTATACAATGACAGGTATGTCATGGACTTGTTTATATTTGTGTTTCAGGAGCCTGTTGGGGTAACCTGTGGATACACAGCAGCAATAAAGAAGCACAGATGACATGTCAGCACAGCAGAAATATGTCTTCAGCAGGGTGCAGCACTATAAGTGCATGGCTCCATAGGTTCATATGTGTTTAACAGGCTAATAAGGACAATGATGGCATTCAGCATACTCATGCTTCTCTAATCTGTGAACAGGTCTGCTACCCTTGATAAGTGTCACCATGGGTTTGGGAACTCACACATCTACAAGCTGTGGTGATGAAGATGACCCATCTACAAATATCCTGTGATTAGTGCAGACAGTTACTCCACACCAGTTATGATTGTCATGTTCTGCATCCCATTTTGTAACCTACACATGATGTGTGTCACAACAGATGTGTGCTTCACATGGCTGAAGGGCCTATTAGGGTGTAAGTGTGTGTTACTGTGTGTATACCAGTCTGTACTACCACATTACTATGTATACTACACAGATGTTGTAATAGCATGTGTAAGTCAGGAGACATGTGTTAGTCCTGTCATGGATACTCAGGAGGTACACAGTGGAATAGCCATACAAGCTCCCAGCCATAGCCATCAGACCAAAGCTACACATAGACACTACACACACATGGGGCTTCGGCACAGATCACTCCATAGGACATGTTATCTACACATGGAACCTGTTTATGATGAACCTGTGTGGCAATGATATGCCTGTGTAGTGACATAGCAAGGATACCATTGTACACAATGATAGGTGTGATGACTGCCACATTCAGTAAAGCAGTGACAGTCTGGGATTTACATCCCAAACCTGTCAGTATAGGTTGTACAACAGTGAATGCATTCCCACATTTTATCAACCAATAAAAGTCAAAGGCTACATTACTCTCTTGTCCATAACTCCATGTGTAATGGCTCACCTGTGTGCGTTGTGCAGACACTACAATATTTTGCAGGGGTGGATGATTTCCTACAGGATAGTATTGTGCATTTGTTGGTAGGTAGTCTTTCTCAGTGGCTCAGAGAACAACTGACTGTGTCTTAGGCCATCCTGGATAACTGTTGGTTCTGTGTGGGATTCTGTGACAGCTCCCAATATGCAATCACCTGCTAATGTACTCAGGCAGAGGTCACTGACAGTGGCTGTGACTGCAGACAGGGAATAGGTTGATGGGGTACCCCAATAATGGAGGATGGTGAACTCCACTGGTGACTGGTGTCATTGCAGCATAGGTCTTCCAATGTTATTTTCCTAGAGTATGCCTGTCAGACACTTGCCTATCCACCGGCTAACATAACACTCTGTACATGATGCACACAGTTTCCAGCAAGGCCTGCTGGTCTAATATTGTTATACACCTTGTCAGGCCATAGTTGGTGGAGTGAGACATATGTCCGACAACCACTGCATAATGTAACAGTCAATGGGTTCCACTGGTTACAGTCAGTAGGCATGATCCTGCCTTGAGAAAAAGTAACAGTGTTTGGTCCAGTGTCAGTAGGTGTACAACAGTGTTAGTGCTCATATCCATGCTAACTCCTATCAAGGCATTTCAGGTGACATGACTCAGAGATCTGGGGACACCACGTGGCACTACATGCTAGTTGTCCTCTGTGCAAGTAAGTATTGCAGTTACTTCCAGTGTGTTGCAAGATGGAAGTCATGCAAGGTGTCTGTACAGAACAGCGACAAACACATTAGGGAAGAGTAATATGTGCACACTGTGTTGCTTAGTCATGCTGTGGCTCACTTTCCCAAGGGATGGTCCAGGTCCTTACCTACAATGCCCTGCAGGAGTGCTGTGTCATCCCCACACCGGGAACCAATATATTGCATCATGTGTTTACCAATATGGGTGACCAGTACAGCTCCCCCAAATGTGAGGGCCTCCCTCGTGGGAGCTAGCCACAGATAAGTCTCCTTAGAACTATCCCCCCTTGCAGACAATACAGACATATATGTCAAGAAAGCCATTTATTACCTCCTGTGGGATGGTTGACATAGCATGACCACACCACCCTCTTCAGATGGGACAGGCAAGTGTGCAGAGCTCTACACCCATGCATTATGTCAGCAGCATTACAACTGCATGAACTTGGCTGTATGTGACAGGATGGACACAGACTCATCATGGCTCAGCAAACCTGACTGGTGGACAACTGCTATTAGCAGGCTGTACAACAACAGGTGGACAATATTGTGTGCCAGTTAGGGTGAGGGTGCCCCCCCCAATGTGGATGCACTACCTCCTCAGCTTAAAGAAGCACATAGTGTTGTTGTGATGTTGAGTAGACACAGTAAGTAGTCAAAGTAGCCACCCACACAAAGCAGATCCACAACGCACAGTGTAGTTACATGTGTGACCTCAAAGGACAGGCCCAGATTGTTGGTGACTTCATACATCATGACGGCACATATGATGGGTCTGTACTCATACCTAACCTGTAGTCCCACACTGCCTCCGTCAACTACACTCTCTTGTCTCCACCACATGTAACACATGACATTCCTACAACCTGTCCCATAACTTCCATATTTACAGAGCAGTTCATAACTGGCTTCTCATTGGAAGATACACAGAATCTATTGCACATAATAACATTCCTGGCTGCATCCCACATGTGATCTGGCAAGGATTACTAACACCATTGGGAAACCCTTGCAATCATAATGACACTATTGACTGCACACCAGCTGAGTGGACAATGGCAACTGTTATACCCTTGCACAGAGGTGGTGCATCCACTGACCAACACAACTATATACCCCTTTGTCTAAGTATCCATATCTATATGCCTGTGGAGGCAATCATCATGGAGCTGATCAGCACACATATATGTGATTTACAGACAGTGGACTGTACACAGTTTGGATGTATGACAGGGGGAGCATGACTGTTACACATGGTGGACATTTCCGAGGCAGTCACCAAGGACCTGGGTGGGAGTACATCCCCCTAGAATGAGCCAAGCTGTCTGACTATATCCCCTGCTCAGGCAACATTTACAAAGCACCCACTTAGGCATCCATGATACTGTCATTGTAGGGGTCATAGCTGGCCCATTGATGGCACACATACTTAACACAGAGACATCTGCCTCCAGTAACTGATCTGTAAGCAGCAGTGCTCAACAGGGCACATTCCCAGGACCTCTACTGCTTGGAATCCATTCAGTCACAATACCTGTGACTACTGACTGTCTGTGGCTAACAATGTTTGCTGATGCCTGCAAATTGTGAGCACTCATAGAGTCTCTCTGGTATGTCACTATCCTGCAAGAGGGTATTGTGAACACATGCCTGTTGACATACAAATGGCCATAAACTCCATGCAAATATATATGTAGTAACATTTCAACCAGACCTATGTACCTGGTAAGTAGCACATCAGTTGCAACATGTGACGTACATATTCAGGGGTGAATGAACTGGGCACATAGATCTGGTCACACAGGGTTACACCTAATGTGCCTCAGATCACCATGTCTCTACAGTGGTATGGCAGGGATCATAAGGCCACAGTCACCTGTAAGTGACATACTCATAACCACCAAGTACTCTTCCCTCAGCATGCCAATATCTGAGTGCAATGGCCATTTGGTGATGTACGTTTCCAAGCATTACTAGCAATTGCACACAACAGTATTGCCCCTCACAAGGACACTTCATGCCTTCAGTATGTGTTCAATGGGGATCATCTGCAATGAGTCTCATTGTTTCCTGCGGCATATAGACTACTCAGAGATGATCTGTGCCTTGCATACTGGGCAATGTGTGACTCTGCTTGACTGCATATGCTGCCTATCTGTAGGAGGCATAGTAGATGGATAACTCATTGTAAAGACATTAACCTTATATGTGACATTAGTACTACATGCTTGTGGGAGAGATTTGTCTAGCAGACTTAAACACACCCTTGAAACAGAACCCTACCTAATGGAACACAGAGCACCTCATCACACCTCAGCACATGCCATCTGTATGATTAGCTGGGTGACTGTCATCCCAACACAGGGCATCTGCCTGTGTCCCTCTTGGACTGCGGGGATATGTGCTGAACCTGTAACTATTGGTATAAAGATGTCTATGATTGTGAGGGCTGTATGGCCATTATGCTAGTGAACTTCAAACATCCTATGGTTCCATAACATGATGTAAAATGCTCACACACAAACATAGCTACATTGAGGCTAGCACCCCTTCCAATCACTGTATGCAGGACACACCACGGCACCCACATAGTGCAAGTTGGCTGTATGAAGATGAGAACACTTACTTATGTAATGGTACACACTACAGATCACAGTACATGATGCATGCAACACACATCATGTCTGCTAGTACTGTCTTTTCTGGACATATGCTTGATGACATCAGCAGGCCTTGTTGTGGTCAGACCTTTGGAGGGCACATCACACACTACAAATAAAATACTGCAAAACCCTACCTATTTCTAGGTTACCAAGATGATCCTATTTATGTCATATCAACATATACATACACCAAGTAGTCTAGAGTGAGATTAGAACCCCTACCTATCTAGTCTTACACACACTGTAGATCACAGTATTTATTGCACCTGCCATGGCCTAAGTCTGATACTATACTGCCAGCTGATAGTGTTAAGGTGGATGACATCATCAAGCCTTGTAGAAGAGGGCAGTTTAGAAGCCAGCAGCAAGTTATAGGGCCAAACATGGGCATAACCATTGCACGTGGATAGCCCATGAGGGCATGGAAGTTGTTTTTCAGGGGTATACACACACACCAAGTAGCCTGGATTGAGATTAGAACCCCTACCTATCTAGTCTTACACACTTTAGATCACAGTACTTATCGCATACACCACAAGTTAAGTATGCTGTATATGTGATTACAGACACAGTACTTGATCATTACACAAGCTAGGCTTGTGTTGAACAGCATCTGTGGCTTGTAGAGTGGTATTGCTTCATACTATCTGAATCTAGTATCCTAGCAGTGAGATAACTGTTATTGTCCTAGCTATGTGTCGACAGTTACCAGTATGTCCATGTGTGACTCTTTGCACTTAGACAGGCAAACCTGCGAGCAGGAACAATGTGTCTTGTCTATGCATGCATTGCCAACATTATACATTACAACACCTACTCACCTGTGTCTGTCTATGTGGTGACATCTAGCAGGCACAGGTGTCTGTAGGTAAGTGGATTATGTACTGTTGTGCCCTTAGTTTGGATCCTTTGAGCAACAGTATGGATCTGTGATAGTGCAGATTTACTCACCATTATTAGGGTATGTAGGACAATGCAGACATCCACAGACATTTATGTATATAACAGGGATGTATATATAAATGTAGCTGTGTGTGTGTATGATATGTTTATGTGTTATCTAGATATATGGGGAGAGTCTATGTATTATTTTAATATATATAGCTATACACACACACACACACATATATATATATATATATATATATATATATATATATATATATATATATACATACATATACATATATATATATATATATATATATATATATATATATATATATATATATATATATATATATCAGTATATATCTATTTGACACTACATAGAGATAGATATACTATGTATGTGAGAGAGAGATAGTGACAGACAGATATTTATACGTATATGTCTGTATGTATAGCCATATCTATACATAACAGGTCATTTTTATGAAGGAACAACATAATTGTGCTCATTTTAACTAAGTGCATGGACATGCTCAGTGGGACTGTCAGTACTTATAAAGTGACTCCAGGCCACACCTACCTGTACTCCAGTACAGGATTTTGTGTGTTACAGACATTGACATCTGTCCCTGATTCTGTAGTATTGCACTTCACTCAAAATGTCCACGGCATTGCCCAGCTGTCTGTTGCACTTAATATGTGACAGAGGTTCATAATGTTACACCACACACAGATTGACAGTCTGTAAAAAACACCAACATAATAATACCTCACATGCAAAAGATGTGACTGCTTCCAGATTAGAACCATTAACACTATCACCCATGCTAACTTCCCTAGTCCACTAAGTCACATAGGCTGCCATATAGAGAGGAGTCATCCATCACACAATTAACAGCACAAGTATGTACTCTGTTATTCCTGCATTATGTGTGACATACGATTTGTGATCGAGTTCTGTGTTACAGCCCTGAGATTGCCTGGTCTGCTGAGATACCATCCCTGACTTACTGTTAAAGCACTTATATGGGAACACTGCTGTGTTGGGGGTGGGGGAATAACAGCACATGATCTACTGGGATAGGCAGTAGTCCAAATATCATGTGACCCCACTGTTTAACATCTTCCTTGACTGATGTAGTGAATATTCCAACCATGAGGCCTAGTGATTATTAGGGAACACATTCTATTGGACTGGGTATCTGTAGTTCCATGTGGATGTTAGTTCTG
Source organism: Protopterus annectens (assembly GCF_019279795.1). Taxonomy (NCBI): domain Eukaryota; kingdom Metazoa; phylum Chordata; order Ceratodontiformes; family Protopteridae; genus Protopterus; species Protopterus annectens. The sequence goes on along the minus strand of NC_056730.1, from coordinate 1,076,951,976 downwards.
TCCACATAGCCCACTATATTGTCTTGCATAAATGCAGCAGATCCATACATATGAGACTTACCTTGCGAATGCAGCAGTTGACAGAACTGTAGTTCAGGGCTGACTCTGTGTGATGCAATTAGTACACAGCCAATACATAGATAGGTACAGGTTGTGTGGGTTGCCTGGCATCAACAGTTTTGCTAAATGTATGTGAGTAGGAGTAAGGTGTCAGTCCTTAGGGCCCTAGGTTGTCAGTGAATGTGCTATGCATTGTCTCTTAGCCCAACCAGGGCATACTAGACACACCTATGTCTGCCTACAGGGTCATCACCAGGGGATTCCTCCTCTGAGTCCTCCTGTGACTGTGGCTGTGGTGACCTAGGCACTGGTGGGGGGCTGTGTATCCCTTCACTTTGCTGATCCTGCTGCAGCTGTTTCTGCAGGATCATACTGTGTAGCATAGCATGCACTGTGAACAAATGTGCACGTGTGGCTGGAGAGTACTGCAGGTCCCCACCAGATATACTGAGGCACCAAAACCATGACTTCAGAAGTACAAACACATACTCTATGATATTTCTCACTTGTGCGTGTGCCTCATTATGGTGTTCTTCCATGAGTGTGTATGTATTTCTTATGGGTGTCTTCATCCATAATTCCAGGGCATAGAGAGCATCCCCCAGTAAATAGCGTGTGGGATGCCCCCCCCCCCTAGAAAACATCTGGTACTTTTGTGAAGCATGCCAGCTATAGGAGTTGTGATAACTGCCAGGGCTGCCAGCACACAGATTCTTGATAACCCCCTGGGCATTGCACATGACCTGGCAGTTGATGGAGTGGTACCCCTTGTGGCTGATGTGGATTCTACCCTCCTCACCGGGTAGTGACTTGATGTGTACATGAGTGCAATCTATGGCACCCAATACCTCAGGGTAGTGTGCTACATGGTAGAAGTGTTGCATATTGCTGGCCCTTTCCTCAGGGGTGAGGGGAAAATAAATGTGCTTACTGACATGTGGTAGTATGGCATCCAGGAGCTGGTGGAGTACCCTTGTAGCAGATGCCTGTGAGACCCCGTCATGTCCCCAGTTGGTCTTTGGAAAGTACCTGTAGCTAGTATCCTAAGGGCTACACATATCTTTATTTCCACTGGGATGGGTTCTCCTCTGTTGGCCTGGGTCTGAGTTGAGGGTGGCACAGCTCAGTGAGTTCTTGTAATATGTCCTTGTCCACTTTGTAGTGCTCTACAATCTCCAGCTCAGGTAGCGTCTGGAAGGTTACCCTGGGACTGAACACTCTTCTCCTTCTCTGTCTAGGTCTGTTGTCAGCAGCAGCAGCAACGCTGACATCAGTATCTTGCACATACAGATGTAGCAGACCTGCAACAGCCTCTAGCATTCTATCAGTTAAAATTCCCAAATCTGTACTCCAATGGTGCAGAGTATGGGAGCAAAATTAGATTGTAGGGTGTATGCATACTTAATAGTGCTCTGCTGTAGGTGCTGACTGTGTGATTTGCTACCTATGATGCATTCCACATGTCTAGTATATCATTAACATCATTTAATGGCCCTAATTTAAGTTAAACATGGGTCAAAACTAATTAATATGACATTGGCTTTTAGATACACTCAGTACTGTGGCATGCCATGCAAACATGCGCCCTATAGGTAAACAAAGCTTAGCACCTAGGGTACACCCCCCCGAGACTTTGACACTCAGCATAAAGGTGCGCCACACAAACAGGTGGAAACACATGCCCCTTAGCAAAATAAAGTTGGAAGTTAGTGCACAACCCCCTGAAAGGACATGTTCAGCACGGCAACACTCTGCTTAGAAGTCATTGGACATACCCTCCCCTGATGTTAGCTACCTCCTCTGTAAACACCTATATGGTTCTGTGCTTACATGAAGGGGATATGCAGACAAGATTACCCTTTATGCTTTTCAGTAGATCCACCTCATTTGCATTGGGATCCATGCTCACAGCCTGGAAACTACACACTTCCTAGCCCTACCACATTAGCAACATCTCCAATACAGCACTGTAGATATTCCACAAGGTCCTGTAATACATTTCTGTCACATAATATTTTATTTATTTATTTATTTTGCATTTGTTTACCGTATATTACTGGATATATGTTCATTTTCAGCGGAGGCCGGGGAGAAAAGCTCCAGAAAGCAGAGAACAAATACATTAGGAACAATAGAAACATTTAGAGATAAGTATAATATGCAGTTTTCAGTAGGGTTACAAACTTAGATAAAACATAGTAGACAACATCAAAATCATGTGGCTTAAGTTTCAGACAATAATACATGCAGTTATGGGCTGAGTATATGACTGAAATGTTTAGGGAGTGTTTGCAGGAACAGCAGGTGGTGATTAGTCGGGGTTTAAGCAGGGACATTGCCAATGCTATTGGAAGTGTAGTTTGAGGCTTTTTTTGAACTGGGTTAAGGAGGATTGGTGAGTAAGTTTGGCAGGTAGTATGTTCCATGTTTTGCCTACTGAGTTGGTGAATAGAGAGTCCCCAGCCACATTTATGCTCTTAGTTGTTTGTACCAGCAGTTTGTCAGCAGAGCATAGTGACCTCAGGTTGCTGTATGGTTTGATGATCTTATTTAGTGCTGGTGTTTTTTCGGGTTGATATAGTATTTTGTGGGTTATTACAAGTTGGTTGTATCAGAGAAGACTGGGCCACTCCAGCCATCCTAGTTGAGTTAGGCTGACATCCATCCAACCCCTGGTCCTCCCAAATCCAACCCAACCACAAACCCTAGTCCAAGCAACCTCCCACAACTCAACTCTTAGCCAACAAGAAAACAACAGACCTACTTATAATGTCCCTAAACATCAGAAGCATATGCAATAAAATCCAAGAACTACACGCCATCATAAGCATATATTCCCCAGATATTCTCTTCCTAACTGAAACCTGGTTCAAACCTCACATCAGAAGTGAGGAAATACTTCCACCTGAGTACAACATCCTTCACATAGACAGATTGTCCAAAAAAGGAGGTGGTGTGGCATTGATATTTAAACACCACCTCAATATTCAATTCCTGAACTCATCTGCCCCTCACTACAACAATGAAGAAATCCTTTATGCCAATCTCAGACTAAACCCAAACAAAACAATCAATGTCATAGGATGCTATTTCCCACCAGGGCAAAATATTACACCCCTAGAAAATCTCCTTAGCTGGGCTACTCTATCTCTACCCCAGGAAACCATCATTCTCGGTGACTTTATCATCAACTGGCTATCCTGTAATAACAGTCTCCCAACCGTTCACCTTAATCTCCATAGGTTCACTCAACTCATTCAATCCCCTACCCAAATCAACAAATACCCTAACAATCATACCTTACTTGACTGGATCCTTGTCAGCAAAGCCCCTCACTCTTACCTAGCAGGCTGCTTACCTGACAGTCTTAGTGACCACTCCCCCACTTTCCTAATTCGGCACCACACAAACAGCCTGAAGCCCATTATCCACAGGCAAATAAGGAGCAAGTCCAACTTCAACCCCAACTCCTTCATCTCCTCCCTGCAAAAAATTAAGTGGTCACCACTAAAATACCTCAACCTAGATGAGGCTGTCCACGTCTACAACAGTACCTTCCTCTCCATCCTAAACACCCATGCTCCTGTAAAAAATGCCAAAGTCAGATCCAAGCGTGCCCCATGGTTACAAAAGACCACCAGAACCCTAATGAAATCCAGAGATAAGGCCTGGGAGCACTGGTGACTAACAAAAAATAACTCAGATAGGCAATCATTCCTTGAACTGCGCAATAAAGCCAAAAAGCATATAAAATTAGACAAATACCTCTACTATAAATCCACCATAAACTCTACCAACCACAACCCTAAGTAATGCTGGTCCACTATTAACACTATCCTCCACCCAGGGAAGGTTGATACCTCCCAGCCGTCCATTCCCCCCTCCTCCAGCAGTATTGCTGAATATTTCAACAAACACTTCACTGAAACTATAACATCTCTAAACAAACAACACTTCCCTACAACAGTCCCCACCAACTCCTAACCCTAAACCCCCCCACTCTTCTTTTCTTCTTCACTTCAGTACCTACCTCCAAAACACAAGACAAAACTACCACACCACAGAGATATCTAAGAGTTCAGAGATCACACAGAAACTTAAAATAATACAGTAGGACAGTTCTGATTTCAAAGAAAAATACCTAATTAATCTTTACTAGCTTTAACTTTCCCGACAAGAAATCACAGTGCTAGAAACTTACATGTGAGCATAAGGCAGAGTGCTGATAAGTTGGATATCAATATCAAAATGCTTTCAGTCTCTTGTGAGAAGTAGTATTTAAACATTACTAACAAATATGTCTCTAAGGCCCTCCCAAATTACATCATTTTTGACACTTAGTCTGGAGTTCTCAGGCCACAAACTGCATTATTTAGCAATCGAACACCTGCACAGAAACTTACAACAATATAGGTAATTTCACATGTATACTCTAACAGAAACCAGAGCAATAAAGCATATTCCACATCTAAATTTTGGTCATAAACTTTAGCCTTAAAACAATGTGCATGAAACCTTCATCCAGACACACTGGAGCCAAATTCTAACATGAAAGGATCACAACATGCTTCACTGGGCCAGTAGAGTGCAATGTTGTCACATGTTTTGCAGTTCCACATTTCACAGTATTCTTTTACACTCAAGAAAACATGCCTGCATTTTACATTTATTTACAAATGCCAGAATTATATATCAAATTCTATTTGACTAGGCTGACAGCCTTCGCTCATCTCTCCCCAATCGTCATAGTGGGAAATCAAGCATTTGATTGGCTATACCAAGCTACAAAGATTTCCAGGGTCTGTCAGTATGCAGGCTTAAAGAATACAACTTTACAGTGATTTTACTCAGTTCTTTTTAAAGTGAGCTGCAATTTACCCAATTTTACTCAATTCTTTTGAAAGTGACCTGTGTTTTACACAATATTGTATTAAACAAAGTTTGTAATTTAGCCAGGCAATTTTACTGACTGTTGGGAGTAAGCAAGGTTTTAACCTGAATTTTGTACAGATATTTGTTATTTCTTTAGCAACTGTGAGATGAAGTAAGCAGGTGGGAGTGTGTTATACAGGCTGTATGCGCTGTAGAATGCTTATTTTATTACTTATTACAGCAGCCTGACTAGGGAGTCTAAGACTGTTAAGCTATCTTTTACTATGGACCCTAGGCTAGCCATAGACCCAGTTCAGCCAAGCAATCTATTAGCACAACAGTTACACTTAAGATATAGACCTTGCAGTCCTTTTCCTTAGCGAGGCACAGTGCAGGAATGCTTTTCTTTTAGTTTTCAGGATGATAGTTTCTTTTTAGCACAAATTGAGCCGTTCGCGGTAAAGACAGATTGGGTGGAAAGACCTTGCAGTCCTTTTCCTTAGCGAGGGAAAGTGCAGGAATGCTTTTCTTTCAGTTTTCAGGCTGATAGTTTCTTTTCAGCACAGATTAAGCTGTTCGAGGTAAGGACAGATGGGGTGGAAAAAACTTGCAGTCCTTTTCTGTAGCAAGGGACAGTGCAGGAATGCTTTTCTTTTAGTTTTCAGGTTGATAGTTACTTTTCAGCACAGACTGAGCCATTTGAGGTAAGGACAGGTGGGGTGGAAAGACCTTTTGTGTAAAAAAACAGCCGACTGGGTCCTTAGGCATTAGAGGTTTGTTTTTTCCAATTTTTTTTTTTTTTATAAAGCATGTTTGCACACTGTGGAGCACCATGAAAACATGCCCAGATTATTAAAAAAAATAAAATTAGTTTAACTTATTTCCTTTAAATTTTCAGACATACACAAGGATAGCTTCAATCATATCTGTATGTAGTATGCCATTTCTGTTCATATATCTACATTTTTACAGCTCCTTTTGTCTGTCTACATTTCTGTACATGGAATTTTTCCGTGTACACTGCAGACACTGACACGGGGTCTGAAGAGCTGACTATCTGTTTGCTGGATTGTTCTACCTGACTCATTTGTATGAGATTCACCTGCTTATGAGATGATTTGCATGCCACAGAACTTCTTTTGTTGGCGTGTGCATGCACGCCGGTCAGCAGTGTTTACTGAATCTAAAACCTGCTTACTTTTGTGTAAGCAGTGCAGCATAATGCCTACACAGTAAAAATCATTGTTTAGGCTTTATTAAATTTCCCCATAGATATAGATATAGATATAGATATAGATAACATTGCACATCTTTTTGCAGAGCCTGCAGACTGCTCAAAACACAATCTGCAGATTTATGACAAGCATACAGACTAGACATCACTATCTTCTCTTTGAAATGGGGTCAGTCTTATCACAGCCCTCAATGGCATACTCTTCACCAGTACTCTGACTTATAATTTGCTTATTCTGTAACGGTGTATATCACTGTGAAGGGATGTGAATCTTACACTTAGCTCAAGAATATTAAGGTCAAGAATATCTGCTAATGGTCTATTTCTAATTTTTATATCATTCATCAGCTTACACATCCAAGGCCTTTTCATTCATAAACCTAAAAGTACAGAACCCCTTTTCATATTCTTTCATCAAATTGCTCACTATAGATTAGTTTGTATGCATTTCAGGGCATTTCTTCATACTGAATGACTCAATGGTGAACAGGGAAAGGTCCTAACTATAACCAAAATGAACTAGGATTGGCTAGAGTGCCTGGTGTTGGGTGAACTGGTGCACAGAGGTAGGAGTGAATGGCTGACATCATATCATTTGTCTTTAGAGAAGGGAGGGGGCCCACTTGAGTGTGTTTTTGTCACCCAATATAGATCAGGTGCAAGGCCTGCATTGCATGGACTGAGGTGTGTAGTTTGGATTTCTAAGCAACATGTAGCATTGTATACATATTTTGGCACATAAATGGAAGCATGCAAGTACCACTAGGGTTGCACTGCATGTCCTGAGTCAGTGATGCATACATCATGCTGCAAAGAGGCAGACAGTTAGGAACAAATGCAGAGATGATGGTTCATCATCAGTCAGTTATCGCACTCACAATCATCTAGTAAGTGTAGGGACACCAAAAAGGCAAATCACCACTGGAGGGAAGGGAACGTTTAGGATCATGTTAAGGTGCAATGGTCAGTTGCTTAAGAAAATTAATGGCTGGATGACAAATTGGGGGTCAGGGCTGCTCTTTGTCAGGAATCAGGTTCAAGATTGAGAAAAAAATATTTCTAATTTTAGCAAAATGCAAGCACAGCTGTGGTGTTAAATAGGTCTACAGGTGGACAAGGACATCTAAGGTTCCTTCATTTCACATGATAGTACTAAGTGCTTGTGTAATTTTTTCCTTGCTTTTGTACAGAAAGTTAAATCTAATGTTGGTTGGTATATGTTCATAGGTTCATAGGTTCATAGGTTCATACTAGGCTATCTGCCCTAGGGCATTTATAAGCCTAGCCAGAATGTGTTTGGCTTTCGCCACCCATTTTAAATTTATTTTGCTATGCCCCTTTTCGAGGTTAGTATACTGTGCCTCTGTCTAACAGTGACACAGAAGTGATACCCGGGGTAAACCTATGATCTCCCATCCACTCATCAAGATTCCTCTTGAAGAGAGTCAATGAGGGACTCTGCCTAACCTGGACTGGGATTTTATTCCAGAGTGAAGGGAGCCTCTGGGTTATGAATCTGTCCCTCCAGCATGTCCTATTTATTTCAGTGCTGAGGTTCAAGTCTCGAGCGTAGCTTGATGGGATTTGGATTTTCTGAGGTGCAGCATGTCCATTAATTCCGGGTTGGACATGGCTTTATACGTCAGACACAGATCGCCTCTGAACAGGCGGTATGCCACTGAGTAGAGCTGGAGTTTCTTTAACCGGGCAGCATATGGCATCTGTTTGAGCCCTTTGATCCTCTTGGTGAGTTACTTTTGGGGTCTTTCCAGTTGTTGCAGGTGTCTGGTAAGGTACATCCCAAAAGGGGCATTGTACTCAATTATGGGCCTGATGAGGGATGAGTAAAGAGGCACGATGACCTCCCCTGATCTAGATGTGAATCCCTTCATGATTAGGTGAGCTATATAAAATGTTTTTCTAACCACTTTGGCCACGTGGTTGTCAAATGAGAGATTGCTATCAGCTTGGGTCCCCAGGTCCCTAATTACTTCTTCTGTACTTAATGGATTACCACCTATGTGGTAATTTGTGGGCACTTTGTTTTTGCCAAAGGGGATGACTATACACTTTCTGGCATTTAGCTTGAGGCCATGGCTCTGGCACTAGTTGTCTGTTTCTATGAGGCCTTTTTGGAGGATGCTTGTGTTGGCTGGAGAGTCGATTATGGCGCCTGGTTTGCAGTCATCTGCAAACTTGGTCAGCCACAGTCCTTCTGTGTTGGCCTGTACCTTCGAGAAATATATACTGAACAAGAGAGGTCCCAGGACTGAGCCTTGTGGGACACCACTTGTAACTGGTTTGGAGTCTGACATGGCTCCAGCAATTCTAACCATGTGGGTTCTGTTCTTGAGCCAGTTTGCAATCCATCTAGTGACATAGGGGTTTATATTTAAGCTGGTGAGCTTATCTATAATGCCCGAGTGGGGTATTGTATCGAAGGCTTTTGCGAGGTCCAGGTAGGCTGTGTGGACCACCTTCCCCTCGTCAATGGCCTTGGTGACTGTTTCAAAGAAATCAACCAGGTTTAAGAGGCAGGATCTGCCCTTAACAAAGCTGAACTGGGTAGGATCCAGTGTCTGGAGGTCCCCAATATCTTTATTTATGAGGTCCATGATGATCCTTTCCATAGCTTTGCAGACCAAGCTAGTCAGGCTTATGGGGCGATAGTTTCCAGGATCCGTTGAGGCACCACCTTTATGGAGAGGGACCACTGTTGCTGTACGCCACTCTTTGGGCACATATCCTGTAGTATGGCTAAGATTGAACAGTAGTTTTCTGTTTGGGTTTAGCTCTTCTTGGAGTTCATGTAGGACGCAGCCCGAGACACCGTCTGGTCCCATTGATGCTGTGTTTTTTGCTTTGGAGAGGGCGGCTCTTACCTGAGCATCTGAGATGTCAGGGGGGGCAGCACTCTGCTGGGATAGATATTTGCCCTTTTGGTGGGGACTTTGCGCTGAACCTGTCAGCTAGGATGTTTGCAATGTCTGTGGGTTCGGTGTATTTTTTGTCATTTTGGACTAATTCTGAGCATATCTGGGAATTACCACCCAGGTTCCTAACATAACTAAAGAAAGCCTTGTGATTATCCTTAGTGTCCTGTGCAATTTTTCTCTCGAAGCTGGCCTTGGACAATTTTATGAGTGCCCGTAGTTTTTTGCTAATACTGATCAGTGATGCCTTCCCTTTTTGGGATTTTGCTCTATCATTTAGTAGCTTCCTCCTTCTATTGTATAGTTTGTTTATGGCTGGGGTCCACCAGACAGGATGTCTGCCTTTGGAAGATTGGGTCTTGGTTTTATTTGGGATCTCATGATCCATGCATTCCTGAAGGTGTTCATAGAATGCATTTATAAAGGATTCTGCGGTTTGGGCAGATTTTCCACAGGCCCGGGGCTTTGAAGGATTCCACCTCGGTTTTGAGGAGTGTGAAATTTGCTTTAGAGAAGTTTTTCACTGTGGTTTTCTGGGCAGGGGGTGGGGTCGGGATGTGAATATCCAGTGAGATTAGTTTATGGTCTGATCTTACCAGTGAGGGATACACTTCTGGTCTGGAGCATAGAGTCCCCATGTTGGTGATGATCAGGTCCAGTATGTTTTCCCCTCTTGTGGGAGTGGTAACAAGTTGTTCCATAGCATTTGAGTTTATAAATTCTAGGAACCTTTGGGCTAGGGTGTTGGAGCTAGAGTAATGCTCCCAGTCTATGTTTGGGTAGTTGAAGTCGCCCAATATAATGGTGTTTGGAGAGACCTTCATATTTTCCAGTGTTCTCAGGAAGGCCAAGTGGGGGTGGTCTGTAGCAGGCTATAAACTGGAAGGCAGCTTTACCCACTGTTAGTTGCACATGGATAGTCTCTGATGCTTCGTGCTTTGCCACCAACCTGGGGTATCTTTGATGAATATCGATACTCCCCCTCCTTTTGTGGTTCGGTCCAAGTTTTGGGGCCGAAAAGCATGGTATGAGGTATAACCTGGTAGTGCTAGGGTGCTCTCAGGAGCCCTGAACCAGGTTTCTTTTACTGCACAGATATCGATGTTCTCCATGCTAAGGAGAGTTTCGAGTGCATCTTGAGGTTTAGACTTCTGGCGTTGAGTAGCATTACTCTTAGTTTCTTATCCCTTGTGATACCTACAGAGGTGGGTTTGTCTTTTGAGCCTTGCCTAAAAAAGGCACTATGGGGGTAGCAAGAGCCTTTGCCAATATCCGAAAGCCCAGGGGTGACAGGTGCAAGCCGTCCCTAGTGAAGCATCGTGGCTTGTCGAGCATATCATCCCAAGCTGACAGGCACTGGATCCCCTTTGAATGACACCAGTACTTAAGCCAATTGTTGAAATTGATCATCTTGTCTTCATATTGTGGCATCATTCTTGGTGAGCTCTTGTGTTTTCTTATTTTTTTATTGTAACTGGGTCACAAGTGAAGAAAGGCTCTAATGGTTTAGGTCACTTCTGTGGAAAAATAATATAAACTAAATAATCCTGCTTTTATAGTTTGCTGCCAAATAGAATTCCAAATTATGAAACAAAGTTTGCTTGTTCACAATTATAATTCAATTGCACTGTAGGCAGTATCATACCAACAGTCGAAGAACTCTGTAAAAACAAACAAAAAAAAAGTTAAAAATGTTTAGTATCTGTATGCAAAGTATGAATATTCATTAGAACAACTCAACACATGAAAAACGTGAGGAGTAAGAAGCTGGAAAAAGTCTAGAGGCCTAAGGTATAAGTTCCCAGCAGGTTATTTTATTCATAGAACAATTTGTAATGTAAATTGCTCGACAGTGATTAATGCTGGATAATATATATAGAAGTACAAGCAGGGGTGAAAATATCCTCAAGGTTCGGTACAGTCTGTTACAAAAGCAAATATTTTTAGAAAAACAAAAGTGCCATTTGACTAATTTTAAATTCAGGAAACTGTTTAATGCCTATGCATAAATCAAATCATGTCATGCTTCCACACTTCTAATGACATCATTTTTAATGTATTTTAACCCTACTAGCAACCCAAAGACAACTGAATTAAAAAGAATTAGCTTTCTACAAACTGACCCACACTCATTTATTGAACTCTCCTGTTATAATATCACCATCATTTCTACAGCAACATTTTGTGATGGACAAATTCCAGTGAAGGAAAAGCATGATGGGGAATGAAGCAGAACTTGAGATTTAAGTCACACCCAGCAAATCCTGAAATTAACACAGATGAGACAGAACCTGTGCCAAACCCCCAGAAGGCATCATGGTTTTCAGATTATTCCAAAATTATTTTAGATATCAAAAGCACCAACATGTAATTCATTGCTTCACACACAGTGGGTACATCAGTCCTGTCATGATTTATGCTGTCTGTGCCACTAACAGATGTAAGACCACAGCATTTATGAAGGTGCTGTTTTTTTCTTGTGGATATGAAGTTATTTGTGGGGGCAGCCATATTAATAATAATAACAAGTATGTGTAGAAGACCATGTCTGTTATATATCTGCCAACTATTTGAATTAATTAAGCTGGCTTTATTGTCTATAATCCAGGTAAAACATTTGCTATAGTTAAGTATTTCTGTTTCCTGGTTTCCAATTATTTTCCACAGCAGATACTATCAGTGGGATCCAGCTATCTATTTTCAGTAGCCACTCTATTCAAGTGAAAATTGTGGGAAACACACACAAATGGTGTATACATACGCACATACCTCATACACCTCCAGTTCACTTACTCAGAAAACCCGTGCTGGCACAGGGTGGATTTACAAGCTACATAGAGAAGGCATCCCATCCATTAACCAAACCAGAAACCCATGTCTTGTTAGACATCCATATTAAATGTTTCATTTCTGTGCTTCTCAATGCAATATATTTTTAGAAAACATATCTGAAGTATTTCCCTTTCATTTCTGAAGTTTCATTTGATGAACACAATGTAACTTGATCTTTTCAGCAACAACTTAGTCTCTTCATCCATTTTCTTGCAGGTTCAAAAATCATTTGTGCTGGGATTCAGGTTTATAAACACTGAAAACAGTGGCAGATAATATCCTTAAAACAACAATCATTGAGAGCAGTGTCAGTAATCATGCTTGTACTTGGGAGGATTTTTTAACCTCAGAACTACTATATATTAATATTGTGATGTAGAGATCTTTTCAGGGATATGCTCCAAGCTAATATATATATATATATATATATATATATATATATATATATATATATATATATATATATTTCTTTGTCTGTGTGTTTTAGCATACAGTGTCTCCGTTTATTTTGTTCCAGTGAACAGGGTTTTGTAGAGGCTGTTTCACCCTTGTGATATGGAATCCTGAAACATGTGATTTACCTTCCGTCTTTAACCTGTACCACTGCTAGATTTTACTTCTGACTGATGCAGGCAGTTATTTGTGCTTTCTATGAATAAATGTAAGGTTTTGTACAAATGAGAGTTTGTTTGAAAAACTGCCATTCAGTAGTATTAAACCTAATCTCTTCTGCCTTCAATACCATGGAGAGCAACTGTTCAGCAATCAGTTTTCAATAATATTTCAGTATTTTCAAATGATCCTCCAAAACAATATCCAGAAATGTTTCAGATACATTTACTTTTCATCTTATCCTAGCTGAGCTCTTATGCAATAAAGAAAAATGGCTCATATAATCTGTAATATACCTGCCAATGAACTGGAATTACCAAAACTCTGATGCTATGTGATTTCATACTTATGTCTTACAACCTCTGCACAGATAATTCCTGTACATCTGAAGAGCAGAACAAGTTCTATTTATCAAAGTGCAATTCCCCAAATCACATTTCAATAAATCTACCTACTTTCCCCTCTCAATAGGTTGATTAAAAAAACAGTACTAAGGAAAAAGCGGTAATATATGTTTTTTCTTTGAGAGAGTAGGGCCCTAAAATGGCTCTGTGGTGAGAGGTGAGGACACCTTCACCTAGCTATTTAATGTAGTCACTTCAGAGGTCCTTAAACCTTGAAGAGAAAAGTGTACTTTGCCATCATCTCAAGAGTAGACGAACTACTGTCAGTTAAAAAGTGCATTCACTTACTTCAGCGAGATTTGTTCTGGGAATCAGAACAAGTCTGCTACACTTTGGAAAGCTGACTAACCCCAGTGAACATCTGTTTATCCAAACAATATTTTTGACATCTCAGTTTCTAATTAAACTTGTTAATGCTATTGTGTTGTCCCATGCTTAATAGACATGTTCTAATAAATATTGTTGCAGTAACTTGCTTTCTAATACCATTACTTTTTCATTGATGAGTACTTCACAAAATATTTACATACTTAGTCCTCTTTTGACAGTTTCTTTTTATTTTCTTCTCAGTTCCATGACATCTGCTCAAATCAAACATTTCAAAAGCTACAGATTAGAATCCAAATTCAAAGACTTTCCTAACAACTGACTAGTAGGTAGTCTGTTTAAGTAAATCACAATAAAACACCTAAAATAAAACTAGGATCAGTGAGCAAACATAAGAGTTAAGAAGCCAACAATACGAAATAATGAGAATGGCACACTGGTGCAACCGTAAAGCATAGATCTTCTAGAAGACATGTTGGGGTGCATGTTATAACACCTGCAGATAGATATCTGCATTGAGGAAAGAAGGTTTTTATGTTAGGAACTGGTCAGGATTCAGACAACAACCATTCCCTTCACAGACCACAAAAGCCATTATGACTACCTCGATGATCACTATGAATTTGTAGCATCTGAATCACAGTGGCCTCCAGGAAGCGGATGGTGGTGGAAAACTGGGACATTCAACTCTCCACAGTTCATAAACTGCTGTGGTGCAGACTGGTTTCTTTATGCTGGAATAAACAGTGAAGTCAAAGGAGGAGGTTGAAAACTTCTACAGAGGTGACCCACAGGAGAGTGATATGATGCCCCAAAAGGACAGAGAAACAGCATCTGATAAGGAATTCCACAGTTAGGAATGTTTAACTAGGTGATACATGAAAAGTGTGGTTAGTGTATGCCTGATAACATGGTGAGAGCAACAGGGAGAGAAGGAAGAGAGACAGATGCTATCGTCCATCTACTCTCAAATAACCTGACAGAGAAAGCTGTACAAGAAGAGTCAATTAAGTACAGAGTAATATATTCTGAAGTGATGTTGCTTCATGGCATAGGAAAGATTTGGGGGTGCTACACCATGGGATTCACTATATGGCTAACATCTGACTTAAAGCTCAAGGTCTTACTTCACTTGAGCTTCAGGTCCTTTTGAAGAGTTATAGGCCTATACTGGTTAGATGGTCCCTAGCTGTATTGGTGGACTATAAGTGACAGGTTTAGGAGTTTCATCCACATACATTTACTGAAAACTGAAAGGTAGTAAGTGTACATGCCCACAGTGTAGTTAAAAATGCTGCCCAGTTTATTGGTTTTATTAGAAGAAATGTGCATTATTGTTATCATTATGGAAATAATAGAAACAAGGTATATACAGAATAATTACTAGAATGTAAGTATATTGGCAGACATAATTTATAGGAGGAGCGAATAAAACAATGAGAACATTCAGCTCTTTACATGGGAAGGGATTAAGGCAAAAACAATGCATAAAAAAGAGGAGAAGGGTCACTGTGAGTCATGCTAGAAACAAAAACTGTCAGTAGAGTCCACAAAGAGTTTGTTCACAGAAATGTGTCCTCATAATGAAGAAGGGACAAAGTGAAAAGTGACAGCTAACATCCATCAAAGCACATAAGAAAAGGAGATATTGTTGATAAGCAACTTTATGATGCCATGTGCCAGTTGGAGCATCTTGGATATAGGTCACATGTAATAGCAAGGGAAGCTGCACATAGTTTTAAATACAGAACTGAGAAAAACACTGTTCCATGCATTGTGGTACAAATTAACGGAGGGTTCACTCTTAAATTACTGCCTTTTAGAAGAAATTAGGTAGTGTACAAGGAAGAATGTTCTTTTGTAGTGAGGGAGGTTGGGGCAAAGTCACAATAAAATAATGACTGCTAGAACATTATTTTGACAGCATTCAGACAACTGGATTCAGAATTGTGACCTTTATTAGTTATTCATTTCTGAAGGCTGTGCCAGTCACCTCTATAATTTTGTTGATGCAGTCTGGGAGCAGGCAACTGGCACCTCGTACTAAATTCTACTCAGTAAAGAGGAGCTTTGAACTTGGTACTCTTAGATAACAAGGTGGGGAGTATCTCAGATAAGGACGTGGTAACTATTATGAAGAAGTGATTCAGTGTGGTTTACAAATGACTTTATTATAGAATGAAGCCACTCAAAAGTGGGGACAATGGATTCAATGAAGGCAGAGTTTAGAGAACCAGGGCAATGCCTCAGGAAACCTGTAGCAAATAAATATAAAGGATCTGTGCAGGAACAATTGCAATATATACAATTGCTGATGCACTGACAACCCTTGAGTGAAAGTAATATAAAAATCAAAATTCTGGGAAAAAAATCAATGTGAGTCTCAAATGAGGTTGTACTTAACAGTATAAGCCTAGTCCACTAAAATTGTTTGAAATTGTCTAGAATATTGCTTGGAAATATATATCATCGCTATCAACTAGAGAATAGACTTAAATGATGACTTCAGTTGCTTCTGTGTATTCACAGATTCATCTTCATATAGTGCACACACTGCATGACTTTAAACATGTGGGTGGAGGGAGTGGGGGTTGTTAGCATAAATCCAGTCTTAGATAACAGCCATATTCAAGGTATATATATGTACACAAACAGAGATACTAGCATGGATGTATGCACACACACTCACATACAAACACACTCCACATGTATGCACAGGCAGACAAACACACATGCACACACACGCACACACACATACAAACCCACACACACACACACACACACACACACACATATGCATTCACAGAGAGACAGAGAAACTCATATGCACATACAGACACACTCGTACATAAAGACACATACACACAAATATATACAAATACCATTGCAAATGTAACTGTAGAAGGAACCATCCTATAGATAAAATAATAACTTAATTTACATAAATATAAATACAAAACAAGTGAGGCACCACACATGGTCAGTCAAATCAGATCAATTGAATAGCCAGCATGAACAACTGATTAAATGATTGACTGATAATTGAACTACAGAAAATTACAGTATAAGCATATTTTAGCTAACACAGGAATACTAATTTCTTAGGGCTTTAGCCAGTAAAATAAGTCCAAGATAAAAGTTGATAGCGTCACTCTGTTTGTAAATGAACATTTGATATTGTCCTTCTCATGTTTCTAATATGGCAGGCAGATTTTGCAATAATTTTATTTTCTTATTGTCCATATCTCCCTGCTTTTGCTGATGTTCTTTGGTACAACTTTATCCTGGTGGTGAATGATAATGTTTATTTGATTTTCAAATAGGTTCAGCGATAGTAAAACAAACTTTCAAGGTTCAGCGATAGCAAAACAAACTTTCAAACAAATGCAATATAGTAGTATGCACGACAAACTGTACAGATGTTTATATTGCAAATATGTTTTAGATATCTCATTGCTGTGATGCTATATAAATTATACACAACATTGCATGGTAGTTTTACACAAAATAAACAACTGACACAAAAATTGCATCAGTGCTGCTGCTGATGGAACATTAACATATTTTACAAACGTGGTGTCCCAGTGTCTGCAGAAGGTATAGGTATAGGACAATGACTTGCACTAGTGGAGTAAGGACCATTTTTTCCATTTATATTTTTTTTACTTGAATCTTTGGGTCTATATCACTTCAGTGAAATGGCTGAAGTTTGAATACCATATGTTCGAATTTCTAACCTCGAAGTGCAAAAACATCAAAGTCTTAGAACAGCGATTTTTTTCCCAGGAAAAAAAAATTGCTGTTCCAAGAAACACACACACAACACAAGCACACCAAAAAAACAGCAATCCACACATACACTTAAAATCCTACATCTAATCCTACGCTAAACTATACATACACTACTATCTATCCACTTACTTTAACCCAAACCCTAACCCTAAAGTCCGTTACTATCGCACACTCACCTGACCCGCAACCTAACCATAACTCACCTACCTTGCCCTAACCCTAAAGTTTGTCACTATCGCACACCCTTCACCTGTACCCTAACCCTAACTCACCTATCCTGCCCTAACCCTAAAGTCTATCACTATCACACACACCTCACCTGCGCCCTAACCCTAACTCACCTAACCCACACCCTAACATCCGCACAATCGCACACTTACCTGAACCTGACTTGTAACTTTCCACCACAACGCTAACTATAGCGAAGCCACAGAAATGGCCCACCGAATTCTTTCCCTGGGAAAGAATTTGGTGTTCCGCGGCTTCTCAATAATCAGTTTTCGGACGTCATAGTTCTAACATATGGTGTTCGAACTGCTGACATTTCGACGAACTGATAGGGACCCGAATCTTTAATGGTACTACACAAACAGACACACACACACACACACACACACACACACACACACACACACACACACACACACACACACACACACATGCATGCATCTGCACATTCTCACACATGCATGGACACACAGAGCTACACACACATACACACACACACACACACACACACACACACACACACACACACACACACACACACACACACACACACACACACACGCAATATACAGACACAAACTTATTAGAACTATCCTTGAGCAGAAATTAAGGTCAGAAATGTCTCTTTTTCAAGGGAAATATTGCAGAAAGGCACTGGGCAACACTGCTGTTATATCTGTTATCATGTTTTGCCGTAACAAACATCTCAAAACCTATACTCATGCTTCTTAAGACAGTTACATAAAATGTTTGTATAGACTTCTGTCAAGTATTTTATACAGAGTTGTTTTTTGGGAGGATGTTTGTTTATTATTTTATTAAAAGTAGCACAATTGCTTTTTTATACCTAGTACAGTGGTATAACAGGATGCATCTGGCATGCAGCGCTCAAATGTTGTCAGAAAGTGGATTTGTAGCTTGACTGTAAATCACTGCTGTATTTTATGAGTAGTCTGCATTCAAGACTAGAAACATACTCAGTACTTTTAAGTTGCAGTTAGGATTATTCCATATATAGACAAAACAGTAGTAGGTTTAGTGAAAAACTCCCTGAAGAACAACCAAGTCATGTCATGTATCTATCATTTCTAACACTTACGTAGAATATAATGAAAATAACAGTACAGCATGAGAGTCACACTGTAAATTACCATGCACATGATCAATCATTTAATAGTCACTTGTCTAAGCTAATAATTCTAGGAAAAAGAAGGCTATAACATACATACATATATACATAAGAATATAAAGCACTTCTAGCCTGCCAATATACCAAAACATTTGTTCCTGTAATAAGAGTCCGGCCTGTTCTTAAAATGTATTTATTTATTTATTTATTTTATTTTACATTTGTTGATATAAATAAAAATGATAAAATATCTAAACTCGTGCTTGCTTTAATGTAATTTGGCAGTCTATTCCTTGCATCAGCTACTTTCTCAGAGAACCAGTTATACACTTTTCATTCCTACAGAATCTTTCACTTAGATTGTCTGATGATTCTCTACTACTTTTTGAAAACCCCAAACATTCCCAGAGGTAGTTGTCTCTAAATGCCCTATGTAAGGTCTCCTCTTAATATCTATATGAGATGCTATACAAGTTCAGATATTTTACTCTTTCATAATAACTAAAATTTTCACATCCATGGATGCTCTTGGCATATTTCTGATGTATTTCTTTTCCAGTTTACTAATGCTTGTTTTCTTATAAGGTTTTCGTATTGTTATTCCATACTTAAATTTGGGACTAATGTAACTAACAAATAATGACGTCATCATTTCTGATTTCCTAGATTTTATAAATCATTTTATGCAATCAGTAGTTGATGTAGGTATCATTAACCAATTGGTTGATATGATTAGAAAAGCTCAAAGCTGGCTCCATATACCCAGGTCCTTAAATTAACATCCTCTCCTCCTCCCACATAACACAAATACTTGCGAGAGATGCAGCTATTTAGCCAAACTGGAGGCTAAGCTCTCTCCACTCAGGACTGGCAAGACCAGACAGGAGGAGAAGGCAACTACACACACCACAAAACCAGTCTCACATAAAGCTATCACAACAATGAATCAAACACATAAACACACAAACACTCAGGAAATGCAGCAAACCACAACGAAAGAACAGCAAAAGGCGTGCTGACCAAAAATGCTCACCCTGGAATAATGTAACAAAACTTCAACAAGTACGATAAATAAAAGTCTTATATTCCACTTCTCTAAGGTTGTAGCAGCAATTTTAGAGGTTGTCACGACAAAATGATGAACAAAGTAGTAAGAGGAAAATCTTTATTCCACAAAACGAACTCCAACACAAGCGCTTTCACCCGTTTATAACGGGCTTTTTCAAGTGTAATTCATGTATACCTAAGCCATTGTATATATATATATGCTGGGTTAATAAGTTAATTAATTATATAATCAGTTAATTAAATCAATCAACCATCATTTCTTAATTTAAAGATATATACATTTAAAAACAAACTTATTTGTCATAGTAGAAAAAAATATAAATGGAATAAAAATCAAACCAAAAACAAAGCTAATAATATTATTTCCTTTTTGGTATTTACAGAATGAAGCATTTGTTTCATATAAACACTACATTTTTAACAAAAAATGATTGTGTTTACAATTGTGCATAACACTCATTAGTTAACTACTTTAGTCTTGCTTCATACTGTTTTATATAACATAATTAATATTGCATTAATTAAAAATAATTACATAATTTTGATGTTTGTCCTGTGTAAATTATTAAAACAGATAAATATAAAAACAAGCTGTAATAACAATGTATGTGTATGCGTACATAAACATATATAAAATGATGAATAAATCCAACATTAAATTCATTTACAATGAATTTCTGTTACAAATAAATGTTGTAAGTTAAAATCTCAACATACATACTTGCATACCATGGTACAAAACATGCGAAAAATACCTGAAATGTGGAAGTGTTTGTGTATAGAGGTATATAAAAATTTAATTAATTAACCACCCTGTCCACAACAAAAAAACGAATGGATACATTTGCACATTGTTCTGAGTGCTTAACAAACGCACTAGTCTCCTTTCTAGTTTTGATGTCATTCATGTGCTCATATATCCTACGTCTAAGTTCCCGTTCAGTTTTGCCAATATAAAATGACAAACAAGTCTGGCAACCCCCCACATACACTACTTTAGTTGAATAACAGGAGAAATGTTCTTTAGATGTTAATGTGATACCTCTAGAGGGGATGGTGATTTTTTCTTTATTTGCAATGTACTTACATTGATTGCACATACCACATGCATAAGTGCCCATTTGTTTGGAAACCATGTTAGTGTGCAAATTTTTGTTAAAGTTGACATTAGTTTCAAAAATGCCCTTTAAATTAATACCTCTTTTTCTAATGAAGGAAATTTTGTTAGAAAACATGTTTAACAACAATGTGCAAATGTATCCATTCGTTTTTTTGTTGTGGACAGGGTGGTTCATGACAAGAGGGGTGGTGACTGGAAGAACGCCTTAAATATTAAAGAATTAATTTGGCAGTTGAGGTTGAACGCTACAAGAAGTCCTGGTTTAAATGATGGAATCAGTTTGGCTTGTATTTTGAAAGACAGATACAACAAATTATAAGTCATGAATTAATTAAATGTTTATATACCTCTATACACAAACACTTCCACATTTCAGGTATTTTTCGCATGTTTTGTACCATGGTATGCAAGTATGTATGTTGAGATTTTAACTTACAACATTTATTTGTAACAGAAATTCATTGTAAATGAATTTAATGTTGGATTTATTCATCATTTTATATATGTTTATGTACGCATACACATACATTGTTATTACAGCTTGTTTTTATATTTATCTGTTTTAATAATTTACACAGGACAAACATCAAAATTATGTAATTATTTTTAATTAATGCAATATTAATTATGTTATATAAAACAGTATGAAGCAAGACTAAAGTAGTTAACTAATGAGTGTTATGCACAATTGTAAACACAATCATTTTTTGTTAAAAATGTAGTGTTTATATGAAACAAATGCTTCATTCTGTAAATACCAAAAAGGAAATAATATTATTAGCTTTGTTTTTGGTTTGATTTTTATTCCATTTATATTTTTTTCTACTATGACAAATAAGTTTGTTTTTAAATGTATATATCTTTAAATTAAGAAATGATGGTTGATTGATTTAATTAACTGATTATATAATTAATTAACTTATTAACCCAGCATATATATACAATGGCTTAGGTATACATGAATTACACTTGAAAAAGCCCGTTATAAACGGGTGAAAGCGCTTGTGTTGGAGTTCGTTTTGTGGAATAAAGATTTTCCTCTTACTACTTTGTTCATCATTTTGTCGTGACAACCTCTAAAATTGCTGCTACAACCTTAGAGAAGTGGAATATAAGACTTTTATTTATCGTACTTGTTGAAGTTTTGTTACATTATTCCAGGGTGAGCATTTTTGGTCAGCACATAAACACACAAAGTCATACTCGGAGGCTCTGAGCAAAAATTTACCTCAACAGCAGAGGCCTCCAAAGCAGACATCCAAGCAACTGCCACCTCATGACACACCACAGGCAACACATAAACCACAAAATCAGTGTGCAAAGCAGTCACAGCCCTTAAGTATGACATACTTGTCATAGGTGACTCCATAGTCAGACACACTGACGTCCCACTCACCAGGCTGAACAAGGAGAGGGTCACAGTAAGCTGCCTATCGGGCGCTAGAATCTGCCACATAACACAAGCACTCGGGTCACTCCACAGCAAGTACAAATATGACACAGTCATTGTCCATGCTGGTGTGAACGACCTGAGACGTACCTCCCTGGACTACATGAAAAGAGACATAGAGGAGCTCTCTGATTTTGTAGCCCAGGCAGGTATGACCCTGACCCTGAGCAGTATCCTTCCTTCACCAAGAATGATGCCACAACATAGAGACAAGATGATCAGCTTTAACAATTGGCTTAATTTCTGGTGTCATTCAAAGGGGATCCAGTGTCTGTCTGCCTGGGATGACATGCTTGACAAGCCACGCTGCGGACAGCTTGCACCTGTCACCCCTGGGATTCCGGATATTGGCTAAGGCTCTTGCCACCCACATAGTGCCTTTTTTAGGCAAGGCTCAAATTCTAAACCTACCACCCTAGAAAACAAAAATGGGAAGAAACTAAGGGTAATGCTGCTCAATGCCAGAAGTCTAAATCTCAAAATGCACGCACTCGAGGCCCTTCTCAGTACGGAGAACATCGATGTCTGTGCTGTGACTGAAACCTGGTTCAAGGCTCCTGAGAGCACCCTGGCACTATCAGGTTTTACCTCATATCATGCGTTCCAGCCCAAAAACCCGGACCACACCACAAAAGGACAGGGTGTATCCATATTCATCAAGGATACCCACACCTCCAGGTTGGTGGCAACGCAAGCATCGGAAACCATCCAGGTGCAATTAACCATAGGCAAAACTGCTCTACAATTTGTAGCATGCTACAGGCCACCCTCTCAAACTCAGGAACCCCACACAGCCTTCCTGAAGACACTGGAGGGTATAAATGTATCTCCAAACACCATTATATTGGGTGACTTCAACTACCCGAATATAGACTGGGAACATTACTCAAGCCCCAACTTTCTAGCCCAAAGGTTCCTGGAGTTCATAAATTCAAATGCCATGGAACAACTAGTCACCGTTCCCACAAGAGGAGAAAATATACTAGATCTCATCATCACAAACATGGGGACAAAATGCTCCACACCGAAGTATATCCCTCATTGGTGAGATCAGATCACAAACTTATCTCACTGGAAATCCACATCCGCCCCCACCCCAAACAAAAAGACCACAGTGAAGAACTTCTCTAAAGCAAACTTCACACTACTCAAGACTGGTGTGGTATCCTTCAAGGCCCCGAGCCAGTGGAAACCACAACCCAAGCTGTGGAAGCCCTTACAAATGCCTTCTACGAACACCTCCAGGACTGCATGGATCAGGCAATCCCTAATAAAACCAAGACTCTTTCCACCAAGGGCAAACGTCCAGTCTGGTGGACCCCAGCCATAAACAAACTTTACAATAAGAGGAGAAAGCTGTTACATGATAGAGCAAAATCCATAAAAGAGAAGACACCCTTGATCATTATTAGAAAAAAATACGAGCACTCATAAAATCATCCAAGGCCAACTTTAAGAGAAAAATTGCAATAGATTCAAAAGACAATCATAAGGCCTTCTTCAGCTATGTTAGAAACCTGGGTGGAAACTCCCAGATATGCGCAGAATTAGTCCAAAATGATACAAAAATCACTGAACCCACAGACATTGCCAACATACTGGCAGACAGGTTCAGTGCAAACTTCACCCCCCCCCCGAAAAGGAGAGATAACTATCCCAGCGGAGTGTAGCCTCCCAGACATTTCAAATGCACAGGTGAAAGCTGCTCTCTCTAAAGCTAAAAACACAGTATCAATGGGACCGGATGGTGTCCCTGGCTGTGTGCTACACAAACTCAACGAGGAACTAAACCCGCATATAAGGCAGCTGTTTAATCTTAGCCTTACCACAGGATACGTGCCCAAGGAGTGGCATACGGCAACTGTGGTCCCACTCCACAAAGGCGGTGCCTCTACGGACCCTGGTAATTACCGCCCCATAAGCTTAACAAGCCTGGTCTGCAAAGCTATGGAGAGGATCATAATGGAACTCATAAACAAAGACATAGGGGACTTGCAGACATTGGACCCGACCCAGTTTGGCTTTGTCAAGGGCAGATCATGCCTTTTGAACTTGGTTGACTTCTTCGAAACAGTCACCAAGGCCATTGATGAGGGAAAGGCAGTCCATACAGCCTACCTTGACCTTGCAAAGCTTTCACACAATACCCCACTCGGGTATTATAGAGAAACTTACCAGCTTAAATGTAAACCCATATGTCACAAGATGGGTTGCAAACTGGCTAAAGGACAGAACCCACAGGGTTAGAGTTGCGGGCGCCATGTCAGACTCCAAGCCGGTCACAAGTGGTGTCCCACAGGGCTCAGTCCTTGGCCCCCTGTTGTTCGGCATCTACTTCTCAGAAATACAGGCAAACATAGGAGGACTATGGCTGACAAAGTTTGCAGATGACTGCAAACTGGGCCATAGTGGAAAGTACATCGGACACAGATATCCTTCAGAGGGGTCTCATGGAAACTGATAGCTGGTGCCAGAGCCATGGCCTGAAGTTAAATGCCAAAAAATGTATAGTCATACCCTTCGGGAAAAACAAGGTAACCCCAAGCTACCATATAGGTGGCAATCCATTAAGCACAGAAGAGGTTATCAGGGACCTGGGGACCCAGGTTGACAGTGGCCTTTCTTTTGACACTCACATTGCTAAAGCGGTTAGAAAGACCTTCTACATTGCCCACCTGATCATGAAGGGATTCACATCCAGATCAAGTGAGGTCATTGTTCCCTGTACTCTTCACTTATCAGACCAATGATCGAGTACAATGCCCCATTC
This sequence comes from Protopterus annectens, assembly GCF_019279795.1. Classification (NCBI taxonomy): domain Eukaryota; kingdom Metazoa; phylum Chordata; order Ceratodontiformes; family Protopteridae; genus Protopterus; species Protopterus annectens. Next base: position 1,076,927,145 of record NC_056730.1, on the reverse strand, counting down.
GGGATGTATCTCACCCGACACCTGCAGCAATTGGAGAGACCCCAAAAGTTCCTCACCAAAAGGATAAAGGGACTCCAAAATCTGTCATATGCTGCCAGACTGAAGAAACTCCAGCTCTATTCAGTCGCATACCACCTGCTCAGAGGTGACCTGTGCCTGACATACAAGGCCATGTCCAACCCGGAATTAATGGACATGCTCCACCTCAAAAATCCAAATCTACCAGATCCACTAGAGCAAGCGACTTAAACCTTAGCACGGATATAAATAGGACATGCTGGAGGGATAGATTTGTCTCCCAGAGACTCCCTATGCTGTGGAATAAAATCCCGGTCCATGTGAGGCAAAGCACCTCGCTGGCTCTGTTCAAGAGAAATCTTGACCGGTGGATGGGAGATCGTAGGTTTACCCCGGGAATCATCTCTGTGTCACTGCTGGACAGAGGCACAACAAACTAATGGGAACAGTATTTTTTAACATAAGGGGTGGCGTAAGCCACAAAACTTTGGGCTAGGCTTATAAATGCCTTAGGGCAGATAGCCTAGTATAAACCTATGAACCTATGAACCTATGAACATACAGTTTCAAAGCTGTCTGCTGTATTAAATATTCAGCTTTCAGTTTATGTCTCCCAAATATCATGTGCATAGCTTTTGATATATTTATCAGTATATTATTCTCCTGTGCCCAAATGGTCAATGTAGTCAAGTTATTTGGCAGACATGCCCTACCTATAACACATATAATCAGTTTACCCAGTTTCAGGTCATCTACCTACAGACTGTAGAGCACCTCAGATGAAAAAGATAGATCTGAAAGATAAAATCTAAACAAGTATGGGCTTAGGACAGAGCCCTGTGAGACACCTTGAGTGTGACCAAGAATTTCACCTGCCTAGTTGCTGTGTGATACTTGCCATGTCCTATTTTAAGCCATGCAGCTATCCATCTTATAAAGAGTACATCAATACCTAGTTGTTCTAATTCATTGATCAGTGTTTTGTGTATGACCCTGTTAAATGCTGATATTAAATCTATATACATTAGATTACAGCACAATTCTTTATACATAACTGTTATTATATTGTTACAGAACATCTTTTACAGGTGTTAATGGATCTATTTTCAACATATGTGTGCTGATATATGGTTTCAAGTCCCAGCCTTTCCAATTCTGAAAATAACATATTCAATATTACCTTCTCCATTATTTTTCCACATCACGAAAGTAAACTTAAGGGTCTGTATGACTCTTGGTCTGTGTCCTACTCCCCTTTCCCTTAAAGACAGGTTTAACAAATAAATGTCTCTAATCTTGAGGAAGATCCCCATATTTATACAACCTAGTAAATAATAGCTATAATGGAATTGTAAGTTCTTGCTGAAGTGTTTTCAAGTCAATATTACTAATTCTGCTTCCTCCTTGTGATTTGTTTGGATCCAGTTTGCATAGTTCATTTTCAAAATAATCGAATTTTATTTCAGTATCTGAGGTTATATGGATGCCACTAGGAAAATGTATTACCCTCTTTTTGGAGCCAGAACTTGGACCGAAACTCCAAAGGTGGTAGTGTTTCCATATTCATAAAGGATGCACACACCTCCAAACTGGTAGCCCAAGATAACACATCAGAGATACTTCAGGTGCAGCTAACATTGGGTAAGACAGCAATTCAGGTCGTAGCCTGCTATAGGTCCTCAACCATGTCCCAAGACTCACACTCCACGTTCCTAAGCATCCTGGAGAATATTAGGGTCCAACCTAACACCCTCTTACTAGGTGACTTCAACTACCCCTCCATTAACTGGGTAAACTACTCATGTACCAATACACTTGCCCAACATTTCCTGGAGTTTATTAATTCCAATGCTCTGGACCAGTTCATTCTTTCCCTCACTAGAGGTAGCAACATCCTTGACCTGGTCATTACTAACATGGGCGATCATTGCTCTACTCCAATAGTCAGCTCCTCCCTGGTTAGACCCGACTACAACCTAATCACCTTGGAAATCCACACCCCCCTTGCAAAGGTAACCGCAATGAAAAACTTCTCCAAAGCTAACTTTGGGCTCCTAAAGACAGAGGTGACTAACTTAATGGCACCAATGCAAATGGAGAATAGTTGCATGACTGCAGAATCATACACCAATGCACTGTAACGAACACATACACAAATGCATGGATCTTGCCATACCCAATAGAACTAAGATGCTGTCCTCCAAAAAAAGGAAACCATAAACAAACTCTACAACAGAAGGAGGAAACTGATGCACAATAAGGTGAAGTCCCAAGACTGGAAAAACTCCCTTATCAGCCTCTACAAAAAGTTACGATCCCTCATCAAATCCTTTAAAGCTAACTATGAAAACAGAATTGCAGCAGATAGTAAAGACAACCACAAGGCCTTCTATAGTTATGTAAAGAACCTCCATGGCAGTACCCAGATTTGTTCTGAGCTACTGCACAATGGTACCTCCTATACCAAGCCAACAGATATTGCCAGTATACTGGCCGACAGATTCAGTGCCAACTTTACCCCCCCCAAAGGACCAATCACAATACCAGTAAATTGCCAGACACCCAGTATTACTGCTGCACAGGTTAAAACAGCACTGTCCAAGGCCAAGAATACAGCTTCTATGGGACCTGACAATATCCCTGGTTGTGTTCTACATGAACTACAGATTGAACTGGCACCTTACCTGTGCGCCCTGTTCAATCACAGCCTCACCTCAGGTTTTGTCCCTACTGAATGGCACACTGCTACAGTCATCCCTCTCCACAATGGAGGAGCAACTACAGACCCCGGGAACTATCACACCATTAGCCTGATGAGTCTGATATACAAAGCTATGGAATGCATCATCATGGACCTAATAAACAAGGATACAGGTAATCTCCAAACTCTAGATTCCACAAAGTTTGGTTTTGTGAAGGGTAGATCATGGCTGCTCAACTTGGTCGACTTCTTTGAGTCAGTCACCTGAGCTGTGGATGAAGGCAAGGTGGTTCATACAGCCTACCATGATCTGGCCAAGACTTCTGATGCCATTCCCCACTCAAGAATCATAGAAAAACTCACTAAGCTTGGTATCAAACCCTATATCACTAGGTGGGTTGCAAATTGGCTCACAGATAGAACCGACAGTGTGAAAGCAGCTGACTCCAGATCAGACTGCTGACTAGCCACATGTGGAGTCCCACAGGATTCGATTCTGGGTCCTCTCCTGTTTGGTATCTACTGCTCTGAAGTCCAGGCCAACATGAAGGGGACTCTGGCTGACAAAGTTCACAGACAATTGCAAGCTGGGAGCTATTATTAATTCCCCAAGTGATGTTGACATCCTACAGAATGGTCTCACTGAGACCAACAACTGGTGTCAGAACCATGGCCTTAAGCTCAATGCCACAAAATGTGCCATGCTTTGGGAAAAACCTGGTTCTCATGAATCACCGCATTGATGGTAGCCCATTGAACACAGAAGGTGTTATAAGAGATCTGGGAACACAGGTTGACAGCAACCTCTCTTTTGACCACCACATTGCCACTGTGGTCAGAAAGTCCTTCTATGTGGCACATCTCATTACTAAGGGTTTTGCATCCAGGATGAAAGAGGTCATTGTTTCCCTCTACTCTTCTCTCATTAGGCCAATCATTGAGTACAATGCCTTATTTGGCATGTACCTCAGTAGACAACTACAACTGGAGAGGCCACAAAAGTACCTCACAAAGAGGATCCTAGGCCTTAAACACTTGTCCTATATGGACAGACTCAAAAAACTCCAACTATTCTCTGTATCATATCGCCTACTTAGAGGCAATCTTTGCTTGACTTACAAAGCCATGTCTGACCCAGCGCTGTTAGAAATTCTGCATCTAAAGAAATCCCAATCCCTCCACACCACATGTTCCGGAGACCTCAACCTCATTACCACAATTAACAGAACATGCTGGAGGGATAGGTTCATAACCCAGAGACTACACATGCTATGGAACAGACTTCCCATACATGTCAAGCAGAGCACCTTGCTGACCCTCTTCAAGAGAAATCTTGATGAGTGGATGGGAAACAGAAAATTCACCCTGGGGATAACTCCAGTGTCTGTACTCGACAAATGCACTGGGAACTAAGGTCGGGTGGCACTATAACAGGGTAATCCTATGGCTAGGCTTGTAAAGGCCCCATGGCCATTAGCCTAGTACACACGTATGAACCTATATCTATAATCTGTTGTATATGAGAATACATTTTAGAATCCACACACAGCTTATCATTTTGTATGTCTTTACTCCTTCCACATGTTATGATCTATAAAATGGTTTCCTATTATGCTCAATATCTTTATATAAATTTTCTTCAAAATTTTGCTTGAACTTGTCTCACATTATTCTTTATTTGTTTGTCCAGCTTGTTTATTGCAGTTTTCAAAGTTGTAGTTCAATCTCTTTTCCGTTTATATTTTTGTATGTCATCTTAATCAAGTATATTGTTCTATCTATCTATCTATCTATCTATCTATCTATCTATCTATCTATCTATCTATCTATCTATCTATCATCTATTTTTTGCATTCAATTTCTCTTCAAAAACTTTCCACATTCATTCTGGAATTGTTAAATTGAATTCATCAATTCAATTAGTTTTACACAGTGACTGTTTTGCTTCCATATAATTTGTAATTAATCTTCTGTGCATTGGTTTAGATTTCAGTTTGGCAGAATTATCTAGCAACAGTTTAACCTTTATAACCCCATGATCACTGCACATCAATGGTGGTAAAACTTGATATAAAGTAACAGTAATTTCTTTAGGAACCCAAACAATGTCTAGTATTTTCCTGGTAGGGTTTTTTTACAATCTGAAGCAATTGTTGATCCTGAACATACATTGTCAATAATTTCCTTTGTATTGTTGTCAAATCAAAGTGGTTAGAAAATCCTTCTATGTGGCCCACCTAATCAAAAAAGGGTTTGCATCCAGATCGAAAGAGGTCATTGGGCCCCTCTACACATCACTCATCAGACCCATCACAGAGTCCAATGTCCCATTTGGGATGTACCTTACAAGACACCTGCAACAATTGGAAAGACCACAGAATTTCCTCACCAAGAGAATCACTGGTCTCAAGCAGATGCCCTATGCAGCTCGACTGAAGAAACTCCAGCTGTACTCGGTTGCATACCACCTACTCAGAGGTGATCTGTGCCTGACATACAAGGCCATGTTCAACCCAGAATTGATGGACATGCTCCACCTAAAGAAAACCATATCCCCTCGAGCCACACACTCCAGGGATCTAACCCTCACCACAACAATAAATAGGACATGCTCGAGGGATAGATTCCTGTCCCAGAGACTTCCCATGCTCTGGAACAAGATTCCAATCTACATTAGGCAGAGATCCTCGCTAACCCTCTTCAAGAGAAACCTTGATGAGTGGATGGGAAACAGAAAGTTTACCCCGGGGATCACTTCAATGGCTCTGCTGGACAGAGGCACAGGGAACTAATCTAAGGGGGCGGCGAAAGCCAACACATTCCGGCTAGGCTTATAAATGCTTTCAAGCAGATAGCCTAGTACCTACTTATGAACCTATGAATTTTATTCCAGTCTGTTTTTGGTAAATTTAAATACCCAGCCACTATTATTCTTCTATTCGAAGTTTCATGCAAGAAATGTATGAATTCCTCTAGGTCATCAACACTTGACTTTGGTGGTCTATACACTCCAACAATTGTAATACATTCCAGGGTTGTCTTTATTGTCACAGTTACACAATCTAGAGTACTGGTGTTATTGAACATGTAATAATGACAGGTCTCATAACTATCTTTAATCCCTATCATAACACCTCTACCCAATTTTTTGTTAGAATGTCTGTTACAGTAAAACATTTATACACTGGCAGAACTGGTTTCCAGTGATTGTTCTTTAACCATGTTTCACAAACATTAACAACATAAATCTTGTGAGAATTTAACAAATTGTCCAATAAAAATATTATTAATGCCCCTAGCATTAACAAACATCAGTGATTCATCAAACATTGCTACTGTGAACTGTTAAATTTTTGCCCTGGCAGAAATCCTGCTTTCTGTTTGTCAAATATTGTAACATATCTACTGGAAAAATTCTCCTTCCTGATTTTGACAAGTTCACACCATCCTTTTGGAACACATGTGCCCAAAATCAGGCTTGGATGTGCTACGCATTTCCATTTTTTTAAATGGGACATTTTTGTCATGTAGGTACTTCTCCTCAAAAATCTTTTCATTCATGGTGACCTGACTCTGTTCTTTATATGTCATTTGTGAAACATATGTCCTAACACCTGTATAAGTTATGCTATTTAAGAGGACTGTGTGGTGAGACAGTGGGGACTGAGGAACATATGCATCTAGTGAAAGGTCATTGTGATATATGCAAATAAAGATGACATCAGCAAATAGATAGCATGGGAAGAGGAGGACCACCAGCAAGGTGAGTGTGGAGTTCAGTGGCTACCAGTGGGCAACAGAAACCAGTGTTACTGGATATGATCTAGACCATTATAGTACACATGGTGTTATAATGAAAGAAGCTTAAACAGGGGTGATGTGTTGGCATAATTGTTACGGTCTTTGCCTCACAGATATGAGGTGCAGGGTTAGATTCTTACCTCTAGTTGTTGTCTAGGATTGTAATAGTCTGCAGATTGATAGCTTAGTATTTACCAATGAACCACACCAATTTATCAGATCATTTTTAGGTTAACAGTTTTTTAGGACTACAAGTTTTCTTTAGAGTCATTGACAGTAGAAAAATGACTACCCTCCCAGCAATCTTCTTATGAACCTACCTCACACCCACAGTGGAAATAAATAAACACAGTCTTACATATGAATTACAAAAACATCATCAGTGTTGTGATGTCACCCCCCCAAGGGCCAGTAATCAAGGAATCTGAATCCTCACCACTCACACTGGTGAGGGAAATTCACTTGGAACAAAAATAGATACCCACAGTATTCCCAGATGCAGCTCTATGTATCAAGCATGATTTCTCTTAAGAGCACACAGGGAACACAGTCACTCCAGGGTCTGGGTTTCTATCACTCTCTCCAGACCCCCAGTAAGACTTCCCACTGGCATAGCTGTAAAGCTGAGTCCTCAGCCAAATGTCCAGGCCAAGTCCTCCATCACTGTCTCTGTGAAACCAGTGTTCTGTATCCCTGGTCCAAGTAGCTGACACACACACTGTTTGAGATTTGATTAATAGATACACACACACACACACACACACACACACACACACACACACACACACACACACACACACACACACACACACACACACACACACACACACACCTGAGAAAGGCTGGCATAGATTTACTAGCTATGCCCCTCTGCCCAGACTATGGGGTAGTTACTGCAACTAGACACTCCAAATCCAGCTACTCTAAGGCTCTTACAAGGGTACCCAATTATACAGGGTAAAATTAATACTAATGCAAATGGTAGTACTTGACAAATGCAATAAGGCTTTCAGGAGTGGCTATAGTGTTACCAAATAAATATAAGTACTCTCAAAGGTTGACATATTCTGTAAAGGACCCACAGCAATGAAAAATTTAAATATATTTAATAATAAATAATAAAAAACACAAATATACTAAAATCTATTTACAATAAACACCAGCGTTTCAGTGATAGGAAATATTAAAATAACACATATGAATAGATTCACACAGATACAGAAAAGCAGTATTTAACTAACCTCACTATATTTTCCTGACTGATCTGGAGAAGTACTATTCCCTGGTTACTTCCTAAAGCAATGCAAGATGAATTAGGTGAGTGATCCCTCTATGTCAGATTTCAAAAACAGACTGCCCTGAGACTTCAGTCTCATTACTATTAAGTGAAACACAAAGGAAACCTGGCCACCAACCTTGGTACAGCAACAATAAATAGTCCACAACAAGAAGTATACCAGAGCCATGAAAACTGCACATATCACTATTAACTACTGTTTATTCACAAGTAAAATACAATAAAACTTTCACAGTTAAAACTGCTTCATCAGGCTTGAAAAACAGATGTCCAAACAACCACCACTAAACCTTATATACATGTCCCAATTATAACCAATTAGTCATAAATTAGTTATTATAAGAATTTAAAGGAACAGCACTCAATTTAAAAACTTGCACATATTATTTAATACAACTATATGAAAATTTTAATTCAGGTTTTAATTAATACATTTCATTAAGACCTGGTGGAAAGAATGCTCTAAAATGTAAAATCCATTTATTCTCATGTCTTTCCATAATATTAATTTTATCACCGCCTCTAAAATATGTAGAAATATTTTCTAATATTAAAAAATTTAAAAGTATGTGTATCATCAGTGTTATGTATGTGTTTATATAAGGAATTTGTCTCTACCTTCCTTTTTATTTCTGATATGTGACTACTAATGCAATCTTTAAACCTTTGATTGGTTTTCCCCCACATAAAAAGAGGAACATTTTATGCATCTTGCCCTATATACTATCTTTTGTGTTACAATTTCCCTAAGCTTGGATATGGAAAATGTTATTTTTAACCAGCTGTATAAATGTAGGCTCTGTATAAATGCATTAACAAAATACACATTGATTACATTTATAAGTGCCACTCTTATTTGTGCCATGGGACTTGCTCCTTATTTGTTCTTTGTAACATAAATTATTTTTTAGTGTTGTGCATCTCCTATAACTAAAAACTGGATTTCTAATGCTAACGTCATGCAATTCCGAGACCTGTGATAAAATAGGCCAGTATATTTTAACAATATCTTTAATTCTATTTGTATTCTGATCATATGTTAAAATATATCTACATTCAATACCTTTTCTCGTTATTTTATTATTTTTCTTGGGGGTGTTAGAAAAATTCGGTAAATATTTAGAATGCCTATCTTTTAGTATTTTTCTTTTAACACATTGTACCTTTTTACTGTAATATCCCCTTCTTAAAAAATCTTCAGCCATCTCATCCAGTTATTGTACTATATCTGTTTCTTGTGCCTTCAGCCTACTGACTCTAGCTATCTGGTTTCTTACAATATTGTCAAACATATAATTCAGATGCATTCTATCTCTTGCTAAATAAGTACACATCTTGACTTGTTACTTATATAGTGTTGTATCCAACTGTCCTTTCAAATTCTTCTTTAAAGTAATGTCTAAATAGTCTATAGTTCTATATTGTATGTTCTTCTTGAATTTTAAAAAAGTTGTAGTAGTATGTAGATATGCTATAAACTCATTCAATTCATTTAATAAGCCATCCCATATAAGAAAAAGGTAGTCCAGAAACCTTTTGTAGAAAACCACCTTCCTGCAGAGACAATTATTACAATTACTCAATATCACATCTGATTCTGAAGAATTCATAACTATATTGGCATATGTGTTTGCCACCGCAGTGCCCATCGCAACTCCTGTCGCCTATTTATAATATTTTTCCTGAAATAAATATACATTATTTTCTAATACAATCTGTAATAAATTACATATCAAGTCAATATTGAAATCCTGTAAGCATGGCTATTCTAATACATTTTTCCTAACCATTTGAACACCCAGGACCAATCACAATACAAGTAGATTGCCAGGCACCCAGTATTACTGCTGCACAGGTTAAAACAACACTGTCCAAGCCCAAGAATACAGCTTCTATGGGACCTGACAATATCCCTGGCTGTGTTCTACATGAAATACAGAGTGAACTGACACCTCACTTGTGTGCCCTGTTCAAGTCACAGCCTCACCTCAGGCTTTGTCCCTACTGAATGCTGCACTGCAACAGTCATCCCTCTCCACAAAGGAGGAGTGATTACAGACCCTGGGAACTATCGCTCCATTAGCCTGATGAGCCTGATATGCAAAGCTATGGAATGTATCATCATGGACCTAATAAACAAGGATATAGGGAATCTCCAAACTCTGGATCCCACACAGTTTGGTTTTGTGAAGGGTAGATCATGCCTGCTCAACTTGGTCGACTTCTTTGAGTCAGTCACCAGAGCTGTGGATGAAGGCAAGGTGGTTCATACAGCCTACCTTGATCTGGCCAAGGCTTTTGATACAATTCCCCACTCAGGAATCATAGAAAAACTCACTAAGTTAGGCATCAACTCCTATATCACTAGGTGGGTTGCAAATTGGCGCACAGATAGAACCCACAGTGTGAAAGTAGCTGACTCCAAGTCAGACTGCCGACTAGTCACTACTAGAGTCCCACAGGGTTCGGTCCTGGGTTCTCTACTGTTTGGTATCTACTTCTCTGAAGTCCAGGCCAACACGAAGGGACTCTGGCTGACAAAGTTTGCAGATGATTGCAAGTTGGGAGCTATTATTAACTCCCCAAGTGATGTTGACATCCTACAGAAAGGCCTCACTGTGACCAACGACTGGTGTCAGAACCATGGCCTTAAGCTCAATGCCAAAAAATGTGTCGTCATCTCCTTTGGGAAAAACCCGGTTCCCATGAATTGCCACATTGATGGTAGTCCACTGAACAAAGAAGGCATTATATGAGATCTGGGAACACAGGTTGACAACAACCTCTCTTTTGATCACCACATTGCCACTGTGGTCAGAAAGTCCTTCTATGTGGCACATCACATTACTAAGGGTTTTGCATCTAGGAAGAAAGAGGTCATTGTCTCCCTCTACTCTTCCCTCATTAGGCCACTCATTGAGTACAATGCCCCATTTGGCATGTACCTCACTAGACACCTGCAACAACTGGAGAGGCCACAAAAGTACCTCACAGAGAGGATTCTAGGCCTTAAACACTTGTCTTATATGGACAGGCTCAAAAAACTCCAGCTATTCTCTGTATCAAATCACCTACTTAGAGCTGATCTCTACTTGACTTACAAAGCCATGTCTGACCCAGCTCTGTTAGAAATGCTACATCTAAAGAAATCCCAATCCCTCCATGTCACATGCTCCAGAGACCTCAACCTTATTACCACAATTAACAGAACATGCAGGAGGGACAGGTTCATAACCCAAAGACTTTCCATGCTATAGACAAGACTTCCCATACATGTCAAGCAGAGCACCTTGCTGATCTTCTTCAAGAGAAATCTTGATGTGTGGATGGGAAACAGAAAATTCACCCTGGGCATACATTCAGTGGCTCTACTCGACAGGGGCACTGGGAACTAAGGTTGGGTGGCACTATGCCAGGTTAACCCTATGGCTAGGTTTGTAAAGTCCCCAGGGCCATTAGTCTAGTACACACCTATGAACCTATGAACCCAGGTCATTGGGAATGCATGTAAACAACAAATCTACATCAAGTGTAACCATATAGCAAGTAAGTACAGTATTGTCTTTAGTCTATTCATGTAAAAGTTACAAAAAGTGAGAACTATCTTTGACACTGTAGTAGATGTAGATAAAACCCTCTTTAGCTCATTTTCTAAGTATTTGGAAATGGGTCTGTGATCCATCCTTGGGCTGAAACTATGGGTTGAAATGGTGGCTCTATTAAGCTTTTGTATATTTTTGGGATACCATAAATTATTGGAGCTATTGGTGTGTCTACAAATAAATAATCAAAAATTTCCTGATTAAAGCACTCTTGATGAATCATATCTAAAAGTTGTGAAGTCACGCCATCACTAGTTTTTCTTACAGTATTCATATTAATACATACATGATCAGCTGAATGCAACATACTTAGCATAGAATCAATATATCTTTCCTTGTTCAACACAACCACTCCACCCCCCACCCTTATCAGCTGGCTTCACTACAATCTTATCATTATCATGCAGTGAGCGGATGACCTCATATTCGTCCTTCTGTAAATTATAAAATCTCTTATTAAGATTAATATAGAACTTATTATAAATTTCATTTTCCACCATTTTTTCAAAGTGAGACATGATTTGGTTAGATGTTGGAAAAAAGTACTACTTCTAAGTACTACTTCTACAATATTTGTCAGCTTGCTGATTTAATACACTTTCAAATTAAGTTTGTGAACAAACATCTTAAAATTCAGTATCATTCTTGAGATGCATGTGCTGGTTGCAGGTACAAGGGTTAGACCTCTGTTTAATACTTTAACTTCAGTATCACTTAAGGAATTACCCAAAAGGTTAAAAACAACATTAGGACTAAAAGTACCTGTTAATGGTTCATTTCCAATTTTGTGTTGCTTTTCTTCCGTTCATGTTGGCTAGTGTAGCATTTCCTCTTGGGTGTATCAGAAATAATTCCAGGAGGCTGAATAAAAAAAATTTATTGTTGTTCTTAAGGACTGGAGTTTCAAGAGGATCAAGTGCTGTGACCAAGTGTGCATTCACTACCGTTTTTGGATTAGTATCCACTAAAGTTGTTTGGAAGTCAGAAGGTAGAGAGGTTCTGTTTAATGCTTCTCCAGTTTGAATAGTAGACTCAAATGCTTCTGTAACAGTGGTGATGTCACATGAATCAGATGGAGGATTTCCAGCTACCTGACTGGTGCTGAATAGTGTGGGATTTCTTTTGCTATTGGCTCCCTTATGTTTCGGCCAGGCCAATACATTTCCCATTTTAAAATCATTGAAATCACGTCCCAGTTTTCTTTTTTTAGTTTCAATAAGTTGGTTTTCAAAATGTATTATTTTCTTAAGCGTGTCACTTAATAACGTTGAGTGAATATTGTTTTCAACAAGGTTAGTAAGTTCATCAAACAGTTCGACAACCTCGGCCTTTATCTCATTTTCCAGTGGCTCAAAAATTAATTCATTAAGACCATATATTGAAATGACAAACTCAAATTAAGATGCTGCCACCATTTCAGTAACTCAGGGTATAAATCCATATAGGTGGGTATGTTTAATATACGTAGCCCCCTTGAAACAATTTTCATTTCAATATAGGCTTTAAACACAAGACGTTCCCATTGTAACTTTTTTAAATTACACATTTTTTTCTCGAATTGTAAGAGATGTACCTTATATCCTCAACTGGTACGTCTGTAGTTGCATCAGTATTGTTTTCATTTGGGATAGAAAGTACGTCCTTCAGTAATGGGTTATCTCCAATTTCGATCAGATCCTGAATGGGTTTACATTGGACATTGCTGATAGATGGTAAACCACCGATAAAAAAGTGAAACACAAAGGAAACCTGGCCAACAAACTTGGGTACAGCCACAATAAATAGTCCACAACAAGAAGTATACCAGAGCCATGAAAATGGCAAGTATCACTATTAACCACGGTTTATTTGCAAGTAAAATGCAATAAAACTTTCACAGTTAAAACTGCTTCATCAGGCTTG